>NC_142602.1:45430493-45592782 GCF_041222555.1 Hakea prostrata | reverse complement strand
AGAGAAGAACCCCTATGGGAAGGTTTGCAAGGTAACATAAACAGTAGATCATTCCGTAAGCACAGTGTGAATCATATCAGTATTGCAGCTTTCTTCTAAGTTAATAATAGCATAAAAGCCTGCTTAAGAGATGGAAAGGGTTCTAGTTCAAGAACATTAATGTAAGCCAAATTCAAGGGTTTTGAGTTTTGATATTAAACCCTAAAATTGGGTTCCCTCCAGGATCCTCTCTCTGATAGCCAGCTATCTTATGGGAGATTTCTTGGAGGAATTAGGGTTTCAATCGCAAACAGTACGGCAGTACCCACAATGGGATGGGGAGGCTTAGGAACAATTGGTTGGAGAAACTAGTAACCTTGCTATGGGGTCAGATTTGGACTTGGGGATGGGTTTATGTATAGGTTTAAATGGGTTTTAGGGCTTGCGGCCAAGGGAGATTAGGGTTTAGGGTTTTGTGGCAAAGGGATATTGGGGTTTTGGGGCTTGTCGTTGGGTTTAGTGGGGGTCTAGGGTTGAATAGGCTTGTAGGTAGGTCGCTGTCCTATGGTTCTTGATTGATTCTTGCTTTTCTTTCCTTGCATTCTTGGCCTTTCTTGGGGTTCTTGATGGGATGTTGCTTTCTTTTTTCCCTTTCTTGCGTTCCTGGTCTTTCTTGAGTTAGGAAATTCTGCAATTAGGGTTTTCTGGGTTTCCTAAGCTGCTGCAGGTTTGTAAGAAGGGAAAGAAGAAGAACGCCCAAGGGGGAAGGGCTATGTTGGTAGTTTAGGGCTAGGGAAAGGCAGGGGATTAGGTATTAGTTAAGGGGGAGGGGTTCTAAGGGAGCCGCATGGTGGGCAAGGGGGCTGGGGTTGTTTGCGACAAAGGGGAAGGGTGGGCAGGGTTTGTGTGAGCTAGGGAAGACGGAGGAGGGGTTGGGGTGGGTGTTTACTTGCCTGGGGACTGATTGATGCTGCTGGAATTGAAGAAGAAACACTCTAAATCTGCTATGATTACATGGTTTGAAGGCCTTATTTATAGCCTCAAATAAAGAAATAAATAAGGACTCTAAGTTGGAAACAAATTAGAACTCTAACTAGTTATCCAATTCTAACTCTAATTACTTAACACACTAAGGGCCTGTTTGGTTACATGAGTCTGGAGATTTCAAATCTATGGAGTTATAATTTATAAATTAGATGTTTGGTTGTGGAATGAAATATGTGGATTCATCATAAAAAACTATTTGATCGACGTGATTTTTGTGAATGTGCAAATGTATAGCTTTTTTGAAATCTTTGGATTTCACCCCTTACCCATAAATCTACAGAGTCATGTTTTTAGTGTAAAAAGGTGAGTCTCTAGATTTCATGAATCTAGAGATTTTTACAACCAAACGGGTATAATTCTCAGATTCATGAATCCAGAGATTTGAAATTTCTGGATTCATGTAACCAAACAGGCCCTAAGACTTTGTCTTGCACAAGAAAACTCAATAACTAACTTTAGAGGACTCCAATCCAAATTTTAAGAGTAGATATACAGTCCTAGTAAAAAGGAGAATCAAAGTGGACTCATTAGGGGATCCCAACATAACTAGGAATTACACCTAGACAAGGACTCTTAGGGTCTTTTTGGTATCAATTCTCGTTCTCATTCTCTGACATTTTTCATTTTTTTTCTTCTTTGGATGTGTTTGATGTCCATTTTAAATCCTACTTTTTTTTCTTCCAAAAGAATAGAGAAACCCCTAAAATCCGTAATAAACTTTTCGTCTATTCTAGGTCAAAAACTCATTCTATTCATTTTTGCACAAGCCATTTAAAATCCAAATGCAAATTGAGGGTCTAATAGTAAACATACATTCTTTTTATGAAAACCCTATTGTTTTTTCTTTTTCTCTCTCCAAAACCCTAATGACTTGTTCTCAATTTTTATTTTCATTTTTTTTTTATCAAATTTTCATCTTGACTTACCAAACTTATTTTTCAATCTATAATTTGTTCTAGACAAAAGTTACCAAACCACTTTTCATTTTTGACCAAAAATGGATTCTGGCATTCATTTCTTTTAAATAGGAAAAATAGAGAATGAGAACTAATACCGAAAGGGCCCTTAACTAACTTGCAAAATACTGATAAGGAAAGTAAAACAAAAATAGATCTAGGGTCTTGACAACACACTAGACTCAATGAGACGTAGAACTAAGACACCCGAATATTACTAAAATTACCAAAATTCCCCTGGTTCAAATTAGGGGTCTTAGCGATGGGGGATTCAACCCTTGGCCATGTGAAACCCCTTGAAATAATATGCATCAAACATGAGCCTGGATATTATCATACCCCATATTCAAACATAGAGCTTGTCCTCCCACTTCCAAAAGGCAAGACAAGTCCAGTGAAATCCAATGTTTGCCATAAGCCACACAATTGGGGCAAAGACAAGTCTTTATGTTGCAGTTAATGAATCTTTCATCGAATATCAAAGCATTGGCTATCATTGCCTACCTTGGAATATATCTCCTTGGCAACCATCTGCACAGTGGCTGCACTATCCAGAAGGAGATGACCTTCAACAACTCCAAGATCAGTGGACTTGAGGAGGTCGCTCATAAAACTGAGCACTCATTAGTCTCCCTAATCCGAGCTGGACCAGCAGTAAGAGGCTTCACTGAGGCTCCAATGAGATGGCTAGAAAAACCTCAGGAACCAAGGGAAAGAAAGCATGAGTGGAACCACATCAAAGAATTACTTCTATTAAGTTAAATGGAGTTGATGGGAACAAACGAAATTCATGTTAAATGGTGGAATAACATCCTCCGTTACTAGAGATGTAATGGAATGTCCAGACATGGCTGCTAATCAACACAATTAGTGGCAGAAAAACTAGAAAATAATCATCACATAAGAGCTTCACAATAAGCAAAGGACTTAATCTTTATTTTTTCGGTGGTTGAAAAAATAAAATACTCACCACCAGGGGGGGGGGGTAAAAGAGAAGGATCAAGCGGAGCTGGTAGGTGAAGTTGAGAAAGAAAAAGGAGGCAAGATGGTGGTCCTTTGTGGGCCATGGAAGCAAGAGAGGAAGGCGGAGTTGGAAGTCGTTGTCAATGGTGGATGTGGGAGGCCGAGAAAAAGGAGAAAGGAGGGGGGTGGCAGGGCTAACACTTCACTTCAAGGATTAGGGAGCACACAACCCTAAATTGATTCTTTCTCTGATGCTATGATGAATCTTTTGGAGAATTGATTTTGATGTGTCACAGATACTCTTTTCTTATAATTAGTGATAAAGAATACAAGTTACTAGTGTATCCTCGGGCAGCATAAGGAAAACCCCATGGACAATTCTAACTTGTACCCATATTCCAACACTACCTTATGTGGGAACCATATAATTGAAGCTAGGTTTTGCTATTTGGTCGTCTAGTTCTATTGAACTTCCAATTTCTTTAGTTTTGCTTTACTCATTGCTTAAATGATATTGTATTGCTATGAAATTAATATATGTTTAGTCTAGGACTATGATCTATGATTGTGTGTTAAATTTATTTTTCCATTGGTGCTACTATTCTTTTAATTTTCTGGTTTTAAAAATTATTTTCAAAATTGTGTATTTTGAAAAAGCACACATGTTATACATGATGTATGGGATTGAACTTGATATATGTGAGACAAAATCACTTGATCTACGCTGTGATGGTGTTGAATTGAATTTATTGTTGTTAATAATTTTATTTAATTATTTAAAAATTATTAAATATTTTCTGAAATCATTTAAAAATTCAAAAAGAAAATAATTTTCTGTGAGGTTTCTTCGACCTTAGATGGGAGGGATAGTGTGAGAATTGAGAAACACAACAACATAATAATAACAAATTGAAAATTAAATCTACTGAACTCACTAGCCTTGTGTAGTGGATGCTGGAGCTGCCTCTCCCATCTATTTTGGATGATTTTGAGGAGTTTTTTATTGCTACTTGGGTAGATCATCTGAATCTGCTGCTTCATTTTATCAATTGCAGCCTATGTGTGGTAGAGTTGGTATTCTTTGTTGATCTACCATCCTCAGAATTGTCACCACAGGCTCAAGTATCTTTACTACAATCCTCACAGTACCCCAAAAGTTCTCACTCAGTTTTGTATTTTGTAATATCCTCCCACTTGGGGTTGAAGAACCCTCCCAGTCAAACCACTGCTCCGATGCAAACGTCGACCTTGGATTCTTGCTCTCAAAGCTTTGTAGTACAATCCAATTTGTTGCAAACTTAGTAATGCCTAACCTCTCCAAGTCACTCAACACCGGTCCCTTATCATCTGTAGTGCATACCCATGGTTATAAATGAAGGTGCTAACCTGTCGGGTTTGGTCCACCAATCTTTTCACAATCTTACATTGACCCATATCCTTCAGCATGAGGTTAATGCAATGAATAACATATGGAGTCCAAAAGAGCTTATACCTGGCCAAAAAGCATGTCCAAAAGTGCTTTTTAGAGAAGCATGTATGTATCTAAAAATAGAAGAATATTAGTATAAGCATGTGTTTAATACTTGGGGTTCTCCATCATCCATCTTCTTCATCTCAACTTTTTAGAATTATGATCTATTATCTATGACAATTTTGACCACATGATCCACTCCAACCTCCACCACCACTTCCTTTAGCAACTTATAAATGTATTTTGCATCCTTCTTCTCCTTGGATGCATCCATCGACTTGAGGAACACCTTCCTTCCATCATAGTTCAACACGAAATTGATGATGGATTGTCTAGTGACACCAGTCCAACCATCACACATAATAGTAACCTTGTAGTGAGCCCACATAGGCGTTAAACTTGTAATGTATGCATTTAGATCTTTTTTATGCTTTGGTTGGTATACATTATAGAGCTTATGTGGAGTTGGCTGCTACGCACCATTCCCAACCTTGTTGATCTCCTCAAACATATCCTTATAGTAGCTTCCGTTGGCTACATTTGTTGGAATGCTGTGGTAGAAGGCCCATTTGGAGAAAGCAAACCCCACTTTCTCCTTCACATTCCCTCCAATGTGCTTCAATTTACTTTGTTTCTACTCTAGCCTCCTAAATAAGGTAGGATTTATGTAAAGAATTTGAACATTTGGATTTGCAGCTACTGTTGATGAAACTTAGCCCTGTGGGGCCCATGGGGCTGGGATGGGATCTGGCTCCTCCCTCACACTCTGGCTCCTCCTTATGGGCTGGGATCGGCCTCTCAGAGACTCTGGCTCTCTAGAGGACCCTGCTCCCATTGCCCTGTGTTGCCTCCTCAAATAATTGAGCCTCTGCTGCTCTCTGCTTATCATCATCG
Organism: Hakea prostrata; assembly: GCF_041222555.1. Taxonomy (NCBI): domain Eukaryota; kingdom Viridiplantae; phylum Streptophyta; class Magnoliopsida; order Proteales; family Proteaceae; genus Hakea; species Hakea prostrata. Next base: position 45,587,472 of record NC_142602.1, on the reverse strand, counting down.
CTCTCCTTATCTATGTTGCCTTCCTTGACTCGGAAAGTCCATACTTTCTTGTCTTCTTTGGATCGATGTCTTGCTCTCTTATCTTTAGGAGGTCCTCTAGGAAAGCATCCTCGAACCCCTCTGGATGTACTCTCTTCTCCTTTCTCTTTCCTTTCCACCCCCTCAAAAGTTGTGTCATTGTTTGTTTGGTCTCTACAGGCACCTTGGGGCATCTTGTGACATTCATATCTTATGAAATCCCTCACAACCCTAACCCGAAAATCTATATTGTAGGCCTGAAAACCCAGAGTGTAGGAAGAAGACAACTGTGGGGCATTCAAATGGAACCCATTGGTTGTGACTTAGAACCAATGGAAGTAGATGGAGATGATGCTAAGCTAGAAACCTTGTCAGATTTCAGAAGAATATCTAACTTGAATGATGACGAACTTGGTAGATGGACCAAGAGTACAATAATGACATAAGTGGAAGGTCCTGAAAAACCAAGTAAGACCTTTCTGTAACTTGGAAAAGGACCTAAGAGGAAGTTAGAGCTTTCAGAGTACCAAAAATGCATTTTGACCAAAAAGGAGACAGTTGGCAGCCTGCCTTGCGACCAACCCAGGCGACCAACCAGTCTTGGGGCATAATTGTCACTTTTGGGAAATTAGGTTTCCGAAGCCCTATTTAAGTATTTTTGTTCTAAATCGTGTCATTATGTCATAAGGCCGTTAGAGAACATCAAAGACACTATAGAGAACTCTCTTCAAGGTGAAGGAAGATTTCCAAGCATTCGTAAAGTTTTCCGTCTGATGATTCTTCTTCTACAAGGTTAGCAATCACTCTCTTCTCTCTAGTTCTACTTTCTCTATTGTTTCTACCTACTGTAGAGACTTTGAAAAAGGTATAAATCTACTATAATGACCTATTCTTCCAATCTGTTAGTTCTAGAGTGAATCTCCATTCACTTTAGCTCTTCTGTGAACCTTACGGTGTGATTTCGGTAACGACTTAGTGTAGATCTATGTGATTTCTATTCTTTTTGTTTTGTCTGATTTCCAATCCATGCTATATCATATTCTATGTTGTTTGCAGACCTTTTTTACCTGTTCACTTAGTCCCAGAGTGAATCTCCATTCACTTTAATCTATCCGTGAATCTACCGTTTGATTTCGGATAAAACCTAACATAGGACTCGTTAGGTTTTCATTCCTTTGGCCTTGATTGATGCCTAAATCAAACTAGATAGTCTCCTACCATTATTTTAGAGTTTTCTAATTAATTTTGGAGTGATTTGGAACCTAAACGATGAGTTTCAGATTGATTTTAGGTTTTACTGTCCGTACACAGTAGCCTTGGTCGATTGGCTTGGCAACCTCAGGTGACCAAGCCAAGCAACCAAAGGGTATAGTGACAACAAAATGCCTTGATTTGCCCTCTTTTCATCTTCGAACCTTTAGGGTTTGTTCCTAACATTAAATCAACGTATTATTAGGACTTTCTGGGCAAGTTTGTATCCATCTTTTGATCTACTCTTCAACGGTTTAAAGTTGACAACAAGGTGAGGACGTTCACTTACAAATAATATAAGTTACTTTCTTATTTTGTAATAGAACTTGAATGCATGATCTATATTAATGTTTTAGGACTTATTAATGATAGATATGCCTCTATAATTTCAGAATGTTATTAGCAATGATAATATGCATCTTCGTTGAATATGTGAATGTTGGAAAGTGAATGAGTTATGATATGATGTTACTTTGAAATCATATTGTAATGTGATTGCTTAGTTGTGATTGTGGAATGGGAAATGCCAAGTGGGTGTCTCTGTTATAGGACATCAGTGGAGGTGGTATAGGACACATTCCTATGATGCCCCTTGGCACTTTCCATGATTAATGGATGTCATACCTAGGTTGTTTAGAAGTGTTTGGTTAGAAATCCGGTCATATTTCACCCTATCGGAGTGGGTATTGTGGCGGAGTGACCCGTGGCAGCAATGAGGATTGTGGGCACTCAAGATTCGTATCCAACCCGTGAGAGGACACAATCACATTGTGGGGGTCATTTATTGGTAGGGTCGCATTATAATAAGTTTGGGTTTATGGGCGCTCGAGACCGGTAGACAACCTGTGAAAGGATATGAGAGCTTCCCGTTTATTATATGTGGATGACCAATAGGGTTAAGAGTTCATAGTTAGAGTTGGTTCGAGCGAGTAGGATACAATGACTAAGGGGAAGGATACCAGAACGGATTGCGAGAGGCAAGGAAGGGAAGTATTTGACCCTATGTTGATTTGACTCAGTAGATGACTTGCATTAGACTATGTATAACTATAACATGTGCCAATACTCATACCAATGGTGGGGTGAGAGAGCGGTGACCTGAACCTCAGCCATGGTGATAGTCTGAGATAGATGCCTTGACCCAACTATCGTAAAGAACCTAAAAGACGTGCTTAAGAGCAGTGAGGGAGAGTGACTGAGACCACCCAGAGGAGTATGGTGTTCTATTTTAATGCGTGTCCGCCACTAGAGACTAGTATATGTTAGAGTTAGATGCTTACTTGCATGTTGTCTTATATCATATTGCATCATGTGTTGTTTTTGAATATTGATTTTAATTGTTATCTGTATTTGAACTACTCGCTAAGTTCTTTTGAGTTCACCCTTTGGCCTATGGGGAAAATGTTTGCTTTATACTTTGTTGTAGGTGTTGATGACGTGGAGATCCAGGGGTACGAGACCACGACGAGTGATTCGTACGGTATACAAGTATTGGCGATCACAAACATCACAATAAAGAATGCCCGTGTGACGACTTCGAGTACCAGGATTAGTCTAATTTTGGAGCTGGAGTACCTCGTACTGGATACAGAGATCTTTGAATATAGATGTTACCTTTTTGATAAGGAGACATACTATGAGTAGTATTTAGAACGATTTCGAGTCTTCATTAGTTTTTTTAGATGTAATACTTTGGTTGACTAGTCTTCTGCACTTTGACTATTAGAGTTTACTTTTGCATTCTCTTTTACTCTGATTGGTATCATTTTCCACACTACGATATTGTTTTGAGATCCTTTTGAGATCCATTCTTTAATTATTCTTTTAGTTACATTAATACAATGATTATTTCTTGCTCATGATTATACTATTGTGTTATGTGGGAGGATGATTGTTGAGACTTGATCTTCGGGGCTGTAGATCACACCTCTGGGTATTACAGTTAGGGTGCCGGTTGGGGGGATGTGACAAAGTGGTATCAGAGCCCAAAGTTTCATACAATCCTAACCACGAAAACACAGTAGTGGAGTATCTTCAGGTCATAGATCCAAAAGTGACCCAACTCTCTTAGAGTGGATAATAGAAAACAGCAAACTGGATGCTTGAACAAATGAAGCATAATACACCTAGAGTGAATACAACAACAACAACAACAACAATAAGCCTTGTCCCAACTAAATGGGGTCGGCTACATGGATTCTTGCCCTCCAATCAGTTCTGTTCGAGGCCATGCTAGATACAAGGCCTAAGCTATACATATCCTTTCTCACCACTTCTCCTAAGGTTATCTTAGGTCTACCCCTAGCTCTTCTAGTTCCTTCAATATGGATTATATCACTTCTCCGTACATGGGCATTTATAGGTCTCCGTTGGACATGACCGTGCCACCTCAAACGACTTTCTCGAAGCTTATCACTTATAGGAGCAACTCCTAGACCATCTCTAATATGATCATTTCTTATCTTACCCATTTGAGTTTTGCCACTCATCCATCTTAGCATCCTCATTTTTGCTACACTGAGTTTATCTATATGATTCTTTTTAACAGCCCAACATTCTGCACCGTACATCATGGCTGGTCGAACAGCGGTCCTATAAAAATTTCCTTTAAGCTTCAATGGAATACACCGATCACATAAGACCCCGGACGCACCTCTTCACTTCATCCACCCTATTTAAATTCTTTGGGAAACCCTCATCTTCTAAATCACCTCTTTTACTTATCATTGAACCTAGATACCTAAAACAATCACTCTGAGGAATCTCTTTATCGTCAAGTATCACCACCTCATCATCTGCCCTATCATGACTAAAGTTACAAATTAGATATTTTGTCTTCGATCTACTAAGTTTAAAGCCCTTTGAAACAAGCATATGAATAATGCACAATAACCATGGTGAAACAAGCATATACTCTATTGCAACAAAGGAAATTCATAATATATAATAAGTCAAGAGAAACATTTGAATTTAATTAATTGAGTAGAGAAGTTTTACAAGATGAAACTAAATTAAGTACATTTGAAGTCAACATAAATAAAAAATCCTAGAATTATCTATCTAGGCGATCGTCTCTGTGATCCTGAATTGTGACGATTTGTTAGAACATGGACCTCGTCCTTTACAAGTGATAATTTGCCCTCTATCGTGATTGACAATCGTGAACAATTGAGAATCTAAAGATGGTATCTCAGAAGTCTGATGCGAAGGACCTCCTACCTCGAACTGTCGAGGCAGAATATCATCATCCTCCTCATCTACCTGACGATCCTCCTCCTGTGCTTGATCATGTGCCTGACCTACATCCTCATCATCCTCATTTTCGGATCCCGCATATCCCTGGAGACCCATCATCAATATTAGTCGAGCTCCTATGAACCTTCCTATGTCACAGTGAAATATTGTAGTGTCCTTTAAGCTAACCTCGAAGAAGCGGAAGAGAAGGGTAAGAAAGCGAGATTCCAGACCCTAGGATACTCTAATTTGTCGATCATAACGTGCTGGATGATGTAGGCCAAGTCTATGGGATGACTCATGTACACTGAGTAAGTCGCCAGTGTGTCCATCACCGTAATCCTGTTGGGATGACCTCCCTTTGGCACGATGATCCTGCCGATGATGTGAGCAATGACCCTAGCTGATGGAAGCATCTGAGTTCTAAACCTAGGACTAACGCAACTCTTGTCATCCCAAAGTAAGGAGCAGATCTCGTTGAGCTCATAAGGGAATAGAATATCATTGCCCTCTATACTGACTGGAATCCACCAACATGCACTCGGAACATGTGGAACCTGAAGAATACGAGCCAACACTTGGGTGGAGAAACGAATATGTTTGTTTTAGATGATGAATGATTAGGTTATATTTGTTTTATTTTTAGTCTCAATTCGATTGCATTAGATGTATGTATTAGGACGGCTCATTTAGTTAAATTAATTAGTTAAAAATTTTGAAATCTTGTACTTTCGCGTTACCATTAAGAGGTTAAATTCTAAAGTGGTATATTTCCTTGAGATCAACCCGTTAGCTACATGATACTGTGTACTTGTGGTTATTTTTATTTTGCAAACAGTGACCAACCAATCCCGGGGCAGAATTGTCACTTTTAGGAAATTAGGTTTCTGAAGCCCTATTTATGTATTTTTTGTTCTAAATTGTGTCATTATGTCATAAGGCCGTCAAAGAACGTCAGAGACACTCTAGAGAACTCTCTCCAAGGTGAAGGAAGCTTTCGAAGCATCCGTGAAGTTTTCTGTCCGACGATTCTTCTTCTATAAGGTTAGCAATCACTCTCTTCTCTTTAGTTCTACTTTCTCTGTTGTTTCTACCTGCTGTAAAGACTTTGAAGAAAGTTTAAATCGACTGTAATGTCCTATTCTTCCAATCTCTTAGTTCTAAAGTAAATGGGTGAATCAACATTCACTCTTATTCTTACTTCACGGTGTGATTTTAGTAATGACCTATTGTAGATCATGTGATTTCTGTTCTTTTTGTTTTGTCTGATTTCCAATCCATGCTAGATCATATTCTATGTTGTTTTTAGACCTTATTCTACTGTTCATTTAGTTTTAGAGTGAATCTCCATTCACTCTAGTCTATCCGAGAATCTGCGGTTTGATTTCAGATGAAACCTAATATAGGATTCGTTAGGCTTTCATTCATTTGGCCTTGATTAATGCCTAAGTCATACTAGATAGTCTCCTACCATTATTTCAGAGTTTTCTAATTAATTTTGGATTGATTGGGAACCTAAACGATGAGTTTCCGATTGATTTTAGGTTTTACTGTCTGTACACAGTAGCCTTGGTCAATTGGCTTCACAGCATCAGGTGAACAAGCCAAGCGACCGAAGGGTATAGTGACAGCAGAATGCCTTGATTTGCCCTCTTTTCATCTTCGAACCTTTAGGTTTGATCCTAACATTAAATCATTCTGTTATTAGAATTTTTGGGGCAAGTTTAAATCCATCTTTTGATTTACTCTTCAACGGTTAAAGTCGACAACAAGGTGAGGACGTTCACTTACAAATAACATAAGTTACTTTCTTATTTTGTAATAGAACTTGAATGCATGATCTATATTACTGTTTTAGGACTTATTCATAATAGATATGCCTTTGTAATTTTAGAATGTTATTAGGAATGATGATATGCATCTTTGTTGAATATGTGAATGTTGGAAAGTGAATGAGTTATGATATGATGTTATGTTTGAAATCATAATGTAATGTGATTGTTTAGGTTGTGATCGTTAAATGAGGAATGCCAATTGGGTGTTTCTGTCATGGGACATCAATGGAGGTGGTATGGGACGCATTCTTATGATACCCCTTGGTGCTTTCCATGATTATTGGATGTCATACCTAGGTTGTTTAGAAGTGTTTGGTTAGAAACCCGATCATATTTCACCCTATCAGCATGGGTATTGAGGCCGATTGACCCGTGGCAGCAATGGGAATTGTGGGCGCTCAAGACCAGTATCCAACCCATGAGAGGACACATTCACATTGTGGGGCCCATTCATTGGTAAGGTTGCATTATAATAAGCCCGGGCTCATGGGCGCTCAAGACCGATAGACAACCCATGAGAGAACATGAGAGCTTCCTGTTTATTATATGTGGATGATCAATAGGGTTAAGAGTCCGTAGTCCGAATTGGTTGGAGCCATAGGATAAGATGACTTTAGGGGGAAAGATACCGGAACGGATTGTGAGAGGCAAGGGAGGGAAGCAACCGACCCTAAATTGATGTGATTCAGTAGATGACTTGCATCGGGCTAGGTATAACCATGACATGCTCCAATACTATACCAATGGTGGAGTGAGAGAGTGGTGACCTAAACCTCAACCATGATGATAGTCTGAGATGGATGCCTTGACCTAACTGCTGCGAAGAACCCAAAAGACGTGGTTAAGAGCTATGAGAGAGAGTGACTGAGACCGCTTAGAGGAGTTTGGTGTTCTATCTTAATGCGTGTCCGCCACTAGAGACTAGCATATGTTAGAGTTAGATGCATACTTGCATATATTTTCATATCATATTGCATCTTGTTTTGTTCTTAAATATGAATTGTAATTGTTATCTATATTTGAACTACTTGCTGAGTTCTTTTGGGCTCACCCTTTTGGGACAATGTTTGCTTTAGACTTTGCTACAGGTGTTGATGAAGCTTAGCCTTATTGATAGGGAGACATACTATGATTAGTACTTAGAACGATTTCGAGTCTTCCTAAGTTCTTTCATGTGTGATACTTTAATTGACTATTAGAGTTTACTTCTGCATTCTCTTTTACTCTGATTATTTTGGTATCATTTTCCGCACTTTGATATTGTTTTGAGATCCTTCTGAGATCCATTCTTTAATTACTTTTTTAATTACATTAATACAATGCTTATTTCTTGCTCATGATTATACTATTGTGCTATGTGGGTGGATGATTGTTGAGACTTGATCTTGGAGGCTGTGGATCACACTTCTGAGTATTGCAGTTAGGGAACCGGCTGGGGGGATATGAAATATCTCCCCAAAGTAGATGCCACTTTAGTCTACCTATTCCAATCTGTTTCTTGCAATAATTACATTCAGACTTTTTCTTATTTGTAGTCAGTGGCCTCCCATGCTAGCAAGCAATGTTCAACAGCTTTTAAAGTATATACTCGATACAAGATTTACACATTTAAGTATCTTCAAAACCATTACTAAAACTCCAAAAATTACATACGTGCTTCTACTAATATTCTCCTATTTTTAAATATAAAGATAAAATAATTAGTATTTTTTTTGAATTTTTAAATAATTCCAAAAGATATTTAATAATTTTCAAATATTTAATTAAATTATTAACAACAATAAATTCAATTCAACCACAGCATAGATCAAGTGATGGTGTCTCACATGTGTTAAGTTCAATCCCATACATCATCATATATACATATATTTTTTTAAAAAAATCAGAAAATCAGAACATAATTTAGAAAATAATTTTTAAAATCAGAAAATTAGTAGAATGGTATCACTAATGAAAAGATAACAACACACAATCATTGGTCATAGTCCTAGATTGAACATATATTAATCTATAGCAATGCAACTATGAATAAAGCAAAAATAAAATAAATGGGAAGTTTGGAACAAACCTTGCAACAATCTCCCAAAATGATGTGTTTGAAGGCAAAGGAGTTGTCGGTTTAGGGTTAAAATGGGATGAACTCACAAAAAACTTGGGATAAATCAATTTGGAGGTCGAAACCTAAGCTATGAAACTAGGTGGAAGACTTGAAACCTGTGAAATACCGTAGGTTTTAACCGAGAGTGAAGGCTTCTAAAGAAAAAATCGACCTGACTAGTTTTGGTCAAAATTTCGACCTGTTTCAGTAGAAACATTTACTTATTCGACTCACCTAGAGAAACGATTGAAATTTGTACCATGGTGGAGAGGATGGAACTGGATCCGTCAAAACTGACAATCATCAACTTAGAGGTAAGATTGTGATTTGTGATAGCACTAGTGTCTAGTAGGAAGTGACTGCGGTAATTATTTCATTTCATAATTCATACTATTTTACTAACCTATGTTATTGTTTATATTAGATGAAGTCACTCAGGGATGCTAGCAATATTGGCACAGGATACCACTGTTGGGGGTTATTCCAAAATCTAAATCTCTATCTATCATTAATTCATTATATCCTATCGTTAGTTAGTTACTTAAGTTATGTATAACACTATTATAGCTGAATGGTGAGTGTAATATGGGGCTGACTCACCCAACTTGTTTGTGATTTCATGTAAAATGCTCTCATAGACATGTTAGCCACTGGGTGTGAGTGGGATTGGAGCACTTTCAACCTCATCCACTCGAAGAGACACAACCTATTGGGTGTGAAGTGGCTAAAGGACCTTGTCTATGTACATTATAATATGAGATTGAGGGAAGATCACGTTAGACAAGGGATGGCGAGAGATAATAACCTGATTGAGTTGTCCGACATATTTGAGGTGGATGATGATGAATGTGGCCAGCTTGGCAGCCTCCATGGGATCCACAAGCTTGGGTGAGTCTAGAGGATCTGGATATTACAGTGCATGGAGAGTGTTGGTCTTCACCATATGTGGCTTATTATGGCTATGGATATGGGGGAGCATCATCAACATATGGTGGAGTTGGGGGATTATCTACTTATTCTTTTGATGATGGCAATAGCATGCAATCTGCAAATGGGTATGGATCGTATGGTGATGGAGCGGCAGGGCCAGTAGCATATGCCATTGGCTGACTCTGTCTTTGGAGTTCCACCAACACCAGTTGGTCGAGCTCCAGTTGTGGTAGTCTGGTAGAGTACTTACAGTCTGCTGGGTCAATTCCAAGAGTGGGTGTCCATTAGAGTGTCTTCCCATATGACACATTTCCTAGGATGGGATATCTACATAATGTGGTTGATTCCACCTATAGAAACACAGTGAATTAATTCATGGATAACTTCAGGCATAGCATGTCATGGCTAGCTTTCATCCAATATTCGGAGTACTACTAACGAGAGGGGTGGATCTACTAGTTCCAGCCAAGCACTCAACTGGGAACTGAAGCTTGGGACTTTGTAGTTGGTTATTGTATTTTATTGACTTCTTGTATATGTAATTTTCTATCAAACCATTCATGTATGCTGATTCTATGTTATATGCAATACAATTTGTACTTCTCGGAACCAGTCGTGTGTTAGTATACTCGAATGATTACTTTTCAGTGGTCTTTTTATTTTTAGCTAATTTTAACAAACTACTAGTTCCATTGTATTTATTATGCTTTAAATAGATGGGAGGCAAGAAATCATATGAGAAATAGGGCATTTAAGGGTTGAAACCATGGTCGAAATGTTCCATATGTTGACTGAAATTTCGGTTGAAACCTGGATATCTTGGTTTCTGGCCTGGTTAAAACCGGCCTTGAAACTGAGATTCCAATCCTTGGTTTCAAAACAAGTATTCACTTCAAGACAGGCCAAATCCTTGTCCAATGGCTTAAATAAGTAGTCTAAAGGTTTAAATGGGTCATGGGCTGTGAACTTTTATGTTCTCTATATTAATGGTCCTATTTTGATTGCCCATATATCAGGGATAAGTGGTGCATATGTGTTTAACTAATTACTTGTATCCGGACCTCTGAAACTTTGAAGTCTTGGGGGTGTAAAATGTCAGTTTTGTTGTTCCTTGTGACGGGCCTTGAAATTGTAGAGTTCACTAAATGCCTTGGAAATTTACCTAGTCTATGAGAGATCCAATGAGGTTCTAGAACCCTCTTAACCTATATACTGAAAAGTTTCTCGTAAGCATTTGAAATCTGAATTTGAATGAAATTGACTTTATACAATTATTCTATGAGAAACATGGCTACATGAGATTCTATCTCTCATGGGAGGTTGGGTGGTTGCCTGGTTGCCTGGTAGGGAGATGCTACTTCGGTTTGGGGCAGGGCTCTTCATGTACATCCTTTTCATCTATCTTATTTCCTCTATTCTGTCTCTCTGGTTTTAAAGCAAAAACACATTGAGTCTGTTTCAATTTAGTTATTGCTGTTCCTGTAGCTTGTCTGAGAACATCTTATTACAGATTGTTAGGGGATAACAAAACCTAAGTAAATATTGATTTAGTGCAGTAAAAATAGGCTATGATACCCCGTTTTCAAAATCTTCAATTTGTTTGGATTTCTCTAATCAGCAGCATCCAGTTTTTGAGTTTTGATTGTCTCCCCTTAACTGGGTTTGTAATATCCTATTATCTTGAATTAGTCAGAACTTATTACAAGGTTAATCTGGACTCCATTAATCATCTCCTCATATCAGCCAGGAGCAGTGATTTATTTTTGTAATTATTCTGTACAGGTTTGGCAGTTGTTGATTGCTCTGCCAGTTCTGACACCATTGAGGTGCTAAAGCAGGCTGTTGATTTTGGCTGCTGTATTGTGCTGGCAAATAAGAAACCTCTTACGTCTTCCATGGTTAGTAAGAATTCATGAAAAACTGGATCAACTCTGGTTGTTCTTGCAAGACAAATGAAGTTCTATGGTGAAAGAAATGGCAAACCCCATCGCTTTTTTATTATCTATTGAATGGGTGCATTTGTCTTCAGCTACTTTTTGCTTATTCCATATCTCACACGACAATGTTAGATTTGGTGCAAGAAAAATAGAAAGTTCACGGTTCTTCACTTTGCAGGAGGATTTTGAGAAACTGGTCTCACGTCCACGTCATTTCCGACATGAATCAACTGTAAGTACTCCCATTTCACATGTCATTTACAGATGCTTGTTCAATAAAGGAGCAAATAATATATTATTGATGGCCATAATTATGACCATTGCTTGTGACTAATGAAAAATGATTAGTGTTGTTGAATTTTCTCTTATTTGGTTTCGTAATAAAGCAAAATCCATTGCTACTTTGAGAGAATTCTAGTATATGTAAGCTGCATTGACAGGCCAAATTAAGCCGGCTCTTAGTTCGTCTGTCACTCTATTCCAAAAGTGCCACATTTTAGAAATGGTTTTAAAATTAGAAATTAGAAAAAAAAATCAAAATATTTGATGGATACAATCCAAGAAAAATAATCATTGGAAAAAAGTGTTATGGAGTTGATCTTCACAATTAAAATGTCTTTGTGGCTAACCCTGAGGGTTCTGCATTGTTGGGTGTTGTGGGTCATCCATGTCATCTTCAATTAGCAAATGTTTCTCTGCCAAGGCTGTTCTTCCTGCCCGTGGTGTTAGAGGGCAATAACCTGCTGTTTTCTTACGGTCCCAGGAGGGATGTGTCGGGAACAGTCATGACCAATAGAATTTTATGCGAAGACTTAAATCTGTATCTTTATGCTGGCTGCCTGAGATCCTTAAATCCACCTAGCAGAAGCCCTCCTTCTACATAGCAAGAAAGGACATTTGGCCACGAAAACAATTACAATGTTAAATCCTAGAAAGAGGGCATTGGGCTTATCCTGCCACTGAACAGGATTATATTTGAAATAGGTTATCCTGCTCCTATTCACTAGGAGAATCATTGATAGAATGATTAGGAGCTGGAGTTTGATGGAAGGAGGCATCATGCAATGCTGTAGTATTTTCCCTCATATTTGACCAGATTTTGGCTGTACAAGAACTCAGAGGTTGGATGTAGTGTTGCTATCGGTGGAGATGCCTTCTAATCCACTTCCTATAGTGAACTTCTTTTTGTACTTGGCAACATGCATATATTGAATGCAGATGTACGTTTTGAGTGTACATAAGTAAAATGTTTTTCAGTTACCTATTGAATAGGAAAAGACAAAGCCCAGCCTTCCCCCCCCCCCCCCCCCCCCAACGTAAACCAGATCCAGGACCATCCAAAGAGGGCCCAAGGGATTTACCAGCACCCTGTGGCTCTGCCAAGAACCTAGGTAATTTTGTCAATTTTAAAATTTCTGCTGAGTCTAAGTTAGGGTATAATTGGTACATCATGTTAGTGGGACCTTAGATCTATTTTATTTTTAAATTGGAGTCTTAATATTCCAAGCTTTAAAGAGTTTTGGTTAGGGTAGAATTCCTAGTTTGTGAAGGAGTCCTCTAGAGATGCCCTACTTTTTGCAAGAAGTCCATATCTACTCTTAGAATCCAAATTGGATTCCCCTAGAATAAGTTATGAAATTCCTTGTGTGAGTTAGAGTCATTTTTTTTGGGGGGGGGGGTGTCAAGTAGCATCCTAGTCAAGTAGGAGTTTTAGTTTGATTTGAAGTGCAAGTTAGAGTCCTAGTTTGTTTTCTCTCCAGATTGTAAAAGGTAGTTTATGTTTAATTAAATTAAGTGAGAATTGAAGGAGCATAGACCTGGACTCATTGGTTCCTTTGGGGGAACTTGTGGCTACTGTTTGTAGGAGTTTTCTGCAGAATTTTGAAATTTCCAGCTTCCATCTTCTTCCTTGAAGCATAGAAAAAAATTCGAGGGGAACTCAAGTTTCGACCAGGTGAAAATGGGAAACTTGGGTGGGAAACTGGGAAATTTTGAGGAAACTGATGATTTTTTTGTGCAAGTTTCGAGTCTTTTGACATGATGTTTCGACATGCTTTAGGGAGTATTTTAGGGTGAGATTCTGCATTTAAGCTAATTAGAGTATAAAGAACACATTGGCTGTATTTTTCTAAAAAAATCAATGTAGATATGTCATTCAATGTACATAACATCAATGTAGAGTTGTCCGAGAAGTATAATATAAACTTAACTACTTAAGTACATAACATTCAATATATAATTTCTAACTTCAAAACATCAAATACAAAGTAATTGACAATAAAAGAAAAATACAACTTAGTGCTAAGAGGAGTGCCAAGAGTAGATCCATTCCTATGAGCTGAGTAGTATTATGCCTGTAACATCCTCTCCTCCAACCAACGAACATAGACATCCCATGACATTTTACGCATATGGTTGTTAAGGTAATCGACAACTATAACTTTTCTAAGTCTGGTCATCAACATTCCTAAGATAACCAGTCAAAGGGAATGCGCAATTTGGATAGGGAAGTCCTGATGTAGGGGGTATTTGTTGTGGTATTCGAGGAAACATGAAATAAACAAAAAGATTGAAAATTTAGGAAAGCTACAAAATTTGCTGGAAAAAGTCTCAAGTTTCCACGAAATTTCCAATGTTTCCCACGAAATTTGGGAATTTTTTTTTCCCTCGTGAACCCGCTGGTCCAGCTTGGTTGAACTAGGTTTCGAGGTTTCAACAAGTTTCGATTGAAATTTGGGATTTTTTTTGGGTACCCTAGTTTTTCGTTTCGAAGTTCCCAAAATGGGAAATTTCGCAAGTTTCGAAGGAATTTTGTTTTATGCCTCGAAGTATAAGCAACCCTACCTCGGCCCTCGCCCCTTCTCCCGTTCCTCACTTCCGTAGCCTTCCTTCCACATTCCCAAACCCTAAATCTGCTGTTACACCCCCCCCCCCCAAAAAAAAAAAAAAAATCGCATATCCTTTTTTAAAATTTTTCCAGAATTTTTCTGGAATCTTCAGACTTTTTATTAGACCTAAAATTCAAGGTTGGATCTATGACAATCTAACCATTAGATCTGTCCCAAACTTTAGGAACATCATTCCCTAAACCCTACTGACCTTCCCTCCCAATTTCAGCCCAATTGGACCAAGCTGAACCCTGGAAAAATTCTGCAATTAATATTCTCTACTAGGAACCCTAAAATCCTAAGATTACAAATTCCTCATTCTCTTCAACTATTCATCCAAACCCTAAGCCCTTCTAGAATTAACTTTAGTCTACCCTAATAGCACTCCACCCTAACCCTAACCCTAGACCAAACCCTAGAAAACCTAATTTTCCGAAATCCAAGACTTGAATTCAATTATAAAACTAAAATTACAGCAAGGTTTCTGACATAGTTTGCTAAACTCTAACCCTGACGCCTGTTCAACCCTAGTACCCATAAATCAGCCAAATATCTTCAACCGTAGGGTACTATAGACCCTAGAAGACTACTGATTCTTAGGAAGAGGATCCTAGAGTGGGTCTATGTTGGTTGGTTCGGTTTATTTGTGGGTTGGGTTAATTATGAGTTGTGGTTCAAGTTATTTTTATTCAGTTGTTTAGTGAGGGTAAATATGTAACTTTTTATATTTCACATTGTTATAAATAAGAAACTTAGTGGTCACATTGATCAACTAGGCGATTGAATTATTTCCACATGGCATCAGAGCTAGGGTGAAATTAGAATCGACAAACCAAGGCAATTTTTTCCCCTCTTTCTTCTGCTTCTTTCTTTTCGATTTTTTCTTTTCTTTTTTCTTCCGCTGGACTTCCTCTCTCTTTGTTTCTGCTATTGGCAGAATCTCTGTTTCTGTTCCTTTGGGTTCTCATAGAACCAAAAAAAAAAGCTTCTCTTTCTTTTCGATTTTTTCTTTTCTTTTTTCTTCCGCTAGACTTTCTCTCTGTTTCTGCTATTGCCAGAATCTTTATTTCTGTTCCTTTGGGTTCTCAAACAACAAAAAAAATAAAAAATAAAATAAAACAAACTCTCTTCATTTTTTCCGCCTTTCTTTCTTCTTCTTCTTCTTTTTTTTCTTCTACCTGTCTTTCTTGATTCTTCTTCAGTTTTCTGCCTCTGCTCTCTCCCTCGCTGTGTTTCCACCGCTGACAACATCTTCCTCCTCTCCTTTCTCCTGTTTCTTAATGTTGGTCTCTTCTCTACTGCAATGAAACAAATTTTTTTTTTGCAGTTTTTACACCTCCTGCAATGTTTCAGACTCTTCTAAAACAGTTTGAAGACTGAAGAACAGCAGGTTTGATGCAGTATTGATCAGAAAATTACTGCAACATTGACTCTGAAAATTACAGCAGATTTGATCAGCCCTTTCAGCAGGTTTGATCAGATTTTTCAGAAGGTTCGCCCAAAATTTTCAGTAGGTTTTATGCTGTAGTTATCAGAAAATTACTACAACATTGAATCAGAAGATTACAACAGCTCAGAGAAAATTACAGCAGCTTTGATCGGCCCTTTCAACAGGATTTGATCAGTGTTTTTTTTCTTCTTTTTCCAGAAGGTTTGATCAACATTGTTTTTTTGCTGCTGTTTTTTGGTGAGTGAATTGAAGATATGACTACACCGGATGTTTCTACAGTTCCGACAAGTCATGAAAATTATCTCAACCGTCCATCACTCTGTTAAATTTGATGGAACTAATTACTTGATCTAGTCTTGTTCTGCATATTTGACAATTACTGGAAGAGGTCTAGTCTGTCATATTATGGGCACTACACCCAAACCTTTGAATGCTGGCATCATCAGGATAAGTGGATTTCACATGACTCTCTTATCATGTCGTTCCTCTTGAGTTTCATGCATCCAAAGCTAACTAGGGAATATTTATTGTTGGATACAGCAGCCCAGATTTGGAAGGGCACTAAAGAGACTTATGGACAATTGGGGAATGATGCGCAAATCTATGAACTACGAAAGAAACTTCATGAGACCACACAGAAAGAGTTGACAGTTGCCTAGTACTATGTTGAATTACGCTCTCTCTGGAAAGAGTTAGATCATTATGGTGACTACCAACCGACTAATCCTAATGATGTGGTTGTCTACAGGAAATATGTTGACCAAATTTGGGTGTATGATTTTTTGGCTAGATTAAATGTGGAGTATGATCAGTTCGAGTACAGGTTTTGAGTTGCTCTCCCTTTCCTACACTAGAACAATCTTATGCTCTACAGTCATCTACCGCTGCCGCTGCCACTGCCTCTTCTAATGCCTCGTCAATTGCCCTTTTGAATTCCTACCTTGCTACTTCAGGTACTGTATTTAAAGGCTTCCATGCTTCTTCAGTTTCTGCTCCATGGATTATTGATACTGGAGCAACAGATCATATGATAGGTTTTGCTTCTTTTTTCTTGAATTACTTACCTACCTTAGGGAAAGATAAGGTCAGTATAGCTAATGGCTCTTACTCTTCCATTGCTGGAAAGGGAACCATATAGCATTCACCGTCCCTTTCTTTGTCCTTAGTTTTACATGTTCCATCTTTTTTTTGCTAACCTTCTTTCCATTAGTAGTCTTACCAATGACTTGAATTGTAAGGTCATTTTTTTTTCCAGGATCTGGTAACGGGGAAGGAGATTGAACGTGGTAAACTAGACAACAGACTTTACTTGTTGGAATCGAATGGAGCCTCTTCTTCTGCAATGCTCGCTACTCCTCATCCGGTCAATTTGTCAGCTCTCCACCAGTGGCATTGTAGTCTAGGCCATCCCCCTATAGGAACTCTAAGAAAAAAATTTCCCGATTTAGTCTCATCTTGTCATAGGGAATTTTTTTGTAAACCTTGTGTTTTTGCTAAACAGACTCGTTCAAGTTATTTGCCTTCTCATAATAATATAAGTTCTATTCCTTATATGTTAATTTATAGTGATGTGTGGGGGCCTTGTCACCACATATCTATTATTGGCCATCGTTTTTTTGTTACTTTTATTGATTGTCATTCTCGCTCCACGTGGATTTATCTTTTAAAACAAAAAAAATAAAGTTTTTTGATGTTTTCAAGATTTTCATAATATGATTAAAACTCAATTCAATGCCACTGTGAAGGTCCTTCACAGTGACAATGGAACCGAGTATAGTGAAAAAGAATTTCATAATACCTCTCTGATTCTGGCATAATACATCAGACTAGTTGTGTTGATACTGCGGCCCAAAATGGAGTGGCCGAACGGAAGAACAAACATCTTTTAGAGATTGCTCGTTTTCTTCTAATTGCCATGAATGTCCCCGACCAATATTGGAGTGGCGCAGTTCTAACTGCATCATACCTCATGAATAGGATGCCTAGTAGAATCTTTGACTTCAAATGCCCCAGTGAGGTCCTTCAAGGGACATCTTCCTTTATAGTTCCTCTTAAGGATATTTGGTTGTGTGTTATGCCAGAACTTCGACCCACAAGAGTAAGTTGGAACCTGGTGGCCTCCGCTACATTTTTCTGGGGTATTCTGCTACTTAAAGGGTTACAAATGTTACCATCCTCCTTCAAGGAAGACAATAGTGTCTATGGATGTCATCGTTAATGAGTTTACTCCTTATTAAACACCTCTCTAGGGGAAGACTCCAAGAGTAGAGGTGTTCTTTTCCACTTTGGATGTTCTTGTCACATATAGAGACCTACCAAATCCAATTCAGCCTCAGTTAGATGTTCAGGAAGAGATTCCTGAACAGGGGGAGCATTCGGCCAGCATTCATGTAGACATTTAGTCTTCTCTTTCCCATCTGAACCTTGTGAGGATTCTATCCAGGGGGAGACCACTCTCATCAGGCACACTATTGAGGTCTTTCAAAGGCAAATTGACCAAAGCAAGGATGTGCAGACCTATCAAAGGAAGAAAACCAATCGACAACAGCATGTAGAGAAGGTTGACAATTTGACATGTTACCTCTTTAATCTCCTAATCCAGATTCAAGTGCTGTAAGTATCCTTGAGGTGTCTTCTTCTGACCTTCCTATTGCTATTAGAAAATGAATCAGATTATGTACTCAGCATCCTATAGTTAAATACGTTTCCTATGATTCTTTATCTAACTCCTACCAAGCCTTCATATCTTCTTTATCTACTGCATTTGTTCCAAAGACTTGGCAGGAAGCTTATGCTAATAAAAATTGGAAGGCAGCAATGGTAGAGAAAATGCAGGCTATGAAGAAGAATGGTACTTGGGAGTTGGTTACTCTTCCTCCTGGGAAACAACCGGTAGGTTGTAAGTGGGTGTTTGTGATAAAATAGAACATGGATGGTTTAGTCAACCGATTGAAGGCTAGATTGGTTGCAAAAGGGTTCACTCAGACTTATGGAATTGATAATCAAGAGACCTTTGCTCCTGTTGCAAAATTGAATATAGTCAGGGTCTTATTATCAGTAGCTGTGAATCAAGATTGGGATTTACATCAATTATATGTAAAGTATGCATTTTTGCATGGAGAATTGAAAGAAGATGTTTATATGGAAATCCCACATGGATTCTTTGATAGCAAAACAAAAGGGAAGATTTGTCGGTTGAAGCGGTCAATTTATGGGTTGAAGCAATCTCCTCAGTGTTGGTTTGGACGCCTCCAAAATGCTGTGACATCGATAGGTTACAAGCAAAGTAATGCTGACCATACTCTCTTTGTGAAAAAGTCAGGAACTCACATCACGCTTCTTATAGTTTATGTAGATGACATTGACATCACTGGGAATGATGGGGTAGAAATTTAGAAGCTGAAGAGCTTCTTCGACAAGGAATTTGAGGTTAAAGATCTAGGGAAACTCAAGTATTTCCTGGGAATTGAGGTTGCTAGGTCAGAAAAAGGCATCTACTTGTCCCAACGTAAATATATCCTAGACTTACTTTCAGAATTGGGAATGTTGGGATGTAAAGCCATGAATACTCCAATTGAAGCATGTATTAAACTTAAAGAGAAAGAGGGAGTACCAGTAGATAAAGGCAGATATTAGAGGTTGGTTGGAAAATTGATTTATTTGTCTCACACCAGACCTGACATTGTTTTTTCAGTTAGCCTAGTAAGCCAGTTTATGCATGACCCATACTCGACTCATATGAATGCTGTTACTAGAATACTTTAGTAATTGAAATCCACACCAGGAAAGGGAATACTTTTGTCACCCTCATATAATTTGAAAGTGGAAGCTTATACAGATGTTGATTGGGCTAGTTCACTTGACAGAAAATCAATATCAGGTTATTGTACATTTATTGGGGGCAATCTAGTAACCTGAAGGAGTAAGAAGCAATATGTGGTGTCATTGTCTAGTACATAGGTCAAGTATAGATCTATGGTTCGAGGAGTATGTGAACTTTTATGGCTAAAGGGTCTATTAGAAGATATTGGGTTTCCTGTTACAAGTCCCATGATGTTATATTGTGACAACAAGGCTGCCATTAGTATAGCCAATAATCCAGTGCAACATGGTCGTACCAAACATATTAAGATAGATAAATTTTTGTCAAAGGAAAGTTGGAACAAGGGCTGATATGCATGCCTTTGTGAGATCTGGAGATCAAGTAGCTAACATCTTTACTAAAGGACTGAAGGAAGGAGATTTCTACCTTATTTTGAGCAAGTTGAGCATGATTAACATCTATGCCTCAACTTGAGGGGGAGTGTTGGTTGGTTCGGTTTATTTGTGGGTTGGTTTAATTATAAGTTGTGGTTCAAGTTATTTTTATTCAGTTGTTTAGTGAGGGTAAATATGTAACTTCTTATATTTCACATTATTATAAATAAGAAACTTAGTGGTCACATTGATCAACTAAGGGATTCAATTATTTCCACAGCCTAAATCTAGCGCATTACATTAATCAATCAAACCTTAGATCCTGGTTCACATCACCCCTTCTCCCCACCCCCCCCACAAAAAAAAGAAGGAAAAAAGGAAAAATAAATTTTGATTGCAAACACTATTTAGAGATTTAAATCTAGTTCTGCCTCAACTAATTGTTATTGCTTGGTGTAAAGCATATTTACTAGATTACCTATCAAACCTCCGTATTTAGTTTTAAAGAGTGTCTTTGTTATTTGAATTTTGTGTTTTGTTTAAGATTTATAGTTTCAATTTGTGAATCAGAGAATAGGTAGAGAAGAGAAGAGGCGATAGGTTAGAGAGGACAAAGAAGGACTAGTGCCCTTGGAGGCCTTATAGGAGTTGTAAGCCTCCAACTACAACAACCATAGTTGTCAAGGCGACAAGGTGATAGAAGACAATGAAAACTAGGGCGACACCAGGCAAGGCTCCAAGGTGAGACTAGGTTGCCTTGACCCAAAAAAGGGTTAGGATGCCTAGGCATTGTTTTGACAACTATGACAACAACAACAAGAAGAAGAAGCCTTGTCCCAACTAAATAGGGTCGGCTACATGGATTCTTGCCTTCCAATCAGCTTTGTTTGAGGCCATACTAGATATAAGGCCTAAGCTATGCATATCCTTTTCCACCACTTCTCTGAAGGTCCTCTTAGGTCTGCCCCTCTCTCTTCTAATTCCTTAAATCTAGATCAAATCACTTCTCTATACAGGGGCATTTACAGGCCTCCGTTCAACGTGAGTATGCCACCTCAAATGACTTTCTCGTAGTTTATCACTTGTTGCTCTCTATAATTCTAATTTGGTATTTTTCCCTACTTGTGTCTCATCTATCAACTCGATATCATTAACAAAAAGCATACATCAAGGAACCTCATCTTGAACGTCTTTAGTTAATTCATTCATTATAAATGCAAATAAATGTAGGCTTAAAGCTGATCCTTGATGTAGCCCAATTGTAATTAGGAATTCACCACCTTGTCCTCCCATCTTTTTTACGTTGTTCATTGAACCATCATACATATCTTTAACTACGTCTACGTATTTACTTGTAACATTTCTTTTCTCTGTTACTTGCCAAATTAATGCTCTACGGACTCTATCATAAACTTTTTCTAGGTCAATAAAGACCATATGAAGATCTTTCCTACACTCTCTCTACTTTTCCATAAGGCTCCTATAGGTATCAAACTGATGAGTTATAACATGAAATTGTGGGAGAGAGTAATTGCTGTCAACATATAAAGTGAAATAGGCTCTTAAGCTCTTCCATACTTCTACTGGGATTTCATCGGAATCTTGTGCCTTGCCTAATTTCATCCTCTTTAGAGCTTCTTTTATTTCAGACATCGAAATTCTTCGTATGTATGTTTGAAAATCGGGGCTATGGTGAATGGTGTAATCATTTGAATCACGAATACTTGAATTATGTTCATGTAGTAAATTAGAGAAATAGGTTTCCCATTTCTTCTTGATGTCATCATCATGTACTAATACTTTACCATTTCACTTTCAATACATCAAACATGGTCCAGATCTACTCTTCTTGTCCCTTATTTTAGCTATTCCCCCTTCCTTTGTGTCTAGTTTATTATATAACTTTTCAAACTTCTTCTTTTATGAGGTTAAGCAACTACTAAATGGTCATTGTCATGAGGAGTAAGTCCAGAGCACCATTGAAGTGAACCGGCCAAACCATACCTGTGGCAATTGCTGCAAACCATATAGAGACTTCTTGGATGACACCATATCACTCTCCCCTTGAGCAACAGATTCAGGAGGTAGCTCCTTATAAGCTTCCTCATAAAGATAACCATTGATGAAAGCTTTCCTAATATCAAGCTAACATAGAGGCCATGAAATATAGAAGCTAAAGAGATCAAAATCCTTCTGATGTCTTCTTAGCAACAGGAGAAACAGTCTCCAAGTTGTCCACAGGATACACCTGAGCATACCCTTCTATTACTAGTCTAGCCTTCAAACGAGCAAGACTCGCATCAGGGTTAACTTTCACAACAAACACCCATCGACATCCAATGGCCTTCCAATGGGCAGAGGCACCAAATCCCAAGTATGATTGTCATGTAAAGCAAACGATTCTTCCATCATGGGCAGCTGTCCATTTTGTACTGGACAAGGTTTCTCCAACAGACTTAAGGAGAGGGTAATTTTGAATGGTAGATAAACAAGCATGAAATATTGAACACAACTCCGAGTGCCCTTGTGAAGGCAACTATGACATCAAGGGAACGGAGGAGGGGAATGATTTACCATCAGATCTAAGGAGGAAGAAGGCGTTGGTGGAGAAGCAGCATCCGGTTACTAACGTGTGTACTTTTGAAGCATCCATTTGATCAGCTGGAATTCGAGGACAAACAGTATCCTGTGAAATAGTAGTCTGAATAACGATGACTGGGATATCATCATGAAGGGTAGAAATATGAACATCAACAGAATAAGGTGTTGGCTCAAAGAAGAAAACATCAGTAGAGACAAAATATTCTTTAAGTTAGATGAATAACACCGATAGCCTTTCTGAGTATGAGTGACCCACAAACATACTGTCACACCCCACCTGCCGGTCTTGGTTACCCACCCGACAACCCGTGGGAGCGAATTGTCACAGGATCCACGGTCTTACCATCAATAATAATAAATGCAAGTAATAGATAATCATGAGCAAGAATAAGTGCAATAATTAATAGAAAGATTACAGGAGTCCAAATACTCCAATAAAGTAATAAAGGAAATAATCAATGATAAAAAAGAATAAAGAGTTCAGCGGAAGAATAACTAAATAAGTTTATTTCCTGTTTCTTTCTCTAAAGCTAAAAACTGAGACTCAAGTTTATCAAGGAAAGGGGTTCTCCAGTTCTTCTCATAGTTGTCACGGCGACGAGGCGATGCGAGGCGGTTTTAGCTAGTTGGGGCGTTGAGTCGACGAGGCGCCCTCTGAGGCGCTTTTGAGGCGGTCGATGCGTTTTAAGTGGAATTTTTACTTTTTAGTGTACATCTCATACACTAATTCATTATAAACATATCTTATATATAATAAAAAAAACTAATATTAGCCATTTAGCCTACCACAAGTCATCCAACATACACAAACCATACATAGTAGGTCCTAAATAAATTTCAAGTATCATACTATCATTAACAAGAATAAAGATACGATAAAATGTAACTAAATAGTAAACACATAGATACATGAGCAAAACAAATAAACATTAGACAACATACCTTTATTAAATGCCACCAACACTAGCACCACCTACAACTCCACGGCTCCACCTCCACCAGCACCTACAACTCCACCTCTTCTACATTGTTGAGCTGTAGCCAAATATCCTCACAAGTAAAAGAAGAAAATGAAACAAAGCATATTATATCTAAATAGAAAGTTTTAAATATTTAAGCAAACAGTCCCACTTACCAACACACCCATATCTAAAAACTAAAGTCCAAATCCCAAATATACCAACACACCCATATCCAAAATTCCCAATAAAAATCCACAATCCATATCCAAAATTCCCAATAAAAAAGTATAAGTCAGCTAGTCATAATCATCATCAAGTAAATTGGTAGCAAGTGGGAGATCTTCTCGAACTTGCTGTTGCTCCAAAGAGGTAGACCCCAAACCAAAATCATCTGCAATGTTCTCATCATCATGCAAATCTTCCTCTTCTTCCATGTCTCCATCAGACTCATAGTCATGTTCCTCAACCTCCCTCTCCAAAGACCTGCGACGTGAGTAACATATACTAACTCCACCAGATGCTGATCCACTTGGTTGACATCTCCTCGGTCTATTCTAGCCCTCAAGTGATGAAGATGCCCTTATAGCTCTATCAACAGTGCTCCAAGTAAGATCACCCTCAGGATGGAATAAATCATTAGGCTGATTAACCATCCACTCACTGCTCCAGTCAAGCTCATCAAGGAGTAGTGGATCGTAATTTCTACTCTTTAATCGCCTTTCATTGAACCTTTCTTGAAGACGACGATTGTACTAAACAAAAGCTAGATCATTCAACCTCTCATGTTCCAGCCTATTCCTCTTCTTGGTGTGAATCCGAATTCATGAGCAATTGAAAAGAATCCCAAGTCATTCTTGTAAATTTAAATTTAAAAATGTTTTATATACTTGAATCACTTAATACTTACAAACTCAAATGTGCTCCAATTCCGTTCACAACCAGAGGAAGAACAAAAAAGGCCTAGTATCCTCCGTGCAATCTTTGTAAGCTCAAAAGCAATTCCTCCATGTGTATCCCACCATGTAACTATAGTATTAAAAAAAAAAAGATTAACATAATAGGTAGAGTTACAAACCAAATAAGTATAACTAAAAATAAAATATACAAGTAAAAACTTACGAGGACTCATACTTGTAGTTGTACGTTGTCTGATAACCATAGCTGTGGAGAAAGGACCTCTACTTGGCTTGTAGTCACTTACCCAATGCAATGTATTATCTTGTTGATGTGCATCAGGCACTAGTCTTTCAACAACTTCATTGAAAGAAGTTTGGAGAGAAGTGATCAACTCATAATCATCTACATCATCTAAGTAGTAGAACTTCCCAGGATTCAAAAAAAAGGCTGCACCATATAGAGGTCTCTTCATCTGACACTCCCATCGCTTATCAATGATTTGTATGACTTTTTTCCAGAGTCGTTCTTTGCCTAAAAAATTGTCTTTTATTCTTCTCTTAGCCTCTTGCATGGCAATGCGGGTCTTTTATCAGCATCCACAATCCTCAATACAATCATAAGAGGTTGTGATGCTCTAATACAATCCTCCACAGCATGCCAAAATGCTGTAGAAAAAGTTGTTTTAGCTACTTTCTTCCTTGTTTCTGTCTTGGACAAATTGGAATTTGTCCACTTCTCAGAAATGAATAAGTGCCTTAAATCATCCTTGTGTTTTAATAAGCTTTGCAATGTCAAGAATGAAGTGGCAAACCTACTCACTGCAGCCCTCACAAGATCCATGCCTTTTGTCTTCTGTCTCAAGGCCTCCAGCAATCTTGTGTGCCTATAAATGAAAGTGGTAATTCTCTTCCCATGAATTATCACTTTCTTATGTTGTTTCAAATTCCCAACGTCCTCTAGCATCAAATCAAGACAATGGGTTGCACAAGGAGTCCAACATAATCTAGTCCTCTTCTCCATTAATAATGCCCTGCTGTTGCTTTGTAATTTGGGGCATTATTACATGCTCTTCCCTAATTTCTTCAACTTTGCTATCCAATAACTGAAAAAGCATGTTTGCATCTTGCACCTGGCTAGATGCATCCACAGAACCAAGGAAGAATGTTCCCTCTAGACAATTGACAAGAAAATTGATGAGATGCCTACCCTTTTTGTCAGTCCACCCATCAAACATGAGTGTGTATCCATACATCCTCCAATACTTTTCATAACTTTTCCTCATCTCCATTGTCCTTTCTTTTGCACTTTTCAACAAAGGCACCCTGACTTCATGGTAACTTGGGGGCTTATACCCAGAACCATATTGTGCAATAGACTCGACCATCACCTCAAAGCTTTTAGCTTTAACTGCATTGAATGGAATGCCACACTGATACATCCAATCAGCAATGTGGTTATCCACTCGCTTCTTTTCTTCAGGAGATCTCATTCTATTCAAAACGGTTGTTTGAGTAGCACCCTTAGCCCTCCTTTCTGCAACAAGTTCTTCAGGAGTGCGTCTAACATGCATATCCATGGGACCCCTTACTGGTGCCTTATTAAGGGTACTTTTCAGTCTCTTTGATGCAGTCCCAGAGCTTGGTATCTTGGAGCACACCTCAACCTCAGACCCTACACTAGGTAATGTACCTCCTCCAGTAGAGGGCCTAGAGGCAGGAATAGGATGTTCTTCTCCAATTTGAATGTCATCATACTCATTATCCAAGTCAGTAACAACAATCCTCTTTTTATTTTTCACCAACACTGCATTCATCTCTTGGGCAATTGCTGCAATGGTCTTGATGCACTTCACAACTTCCCCATATCCACCCACTAGATGTTGCTTCAATCTTTTAATTCCTCCTTTAAAGTTTTTGTTGCACAAACTGCATCTGATTGTATTCCTATCAGCAACATCTGGCCAATACCCATATTTCCACCTTGGGTCATTTGACTTGGCCTTTCTCTTTGGGTTTTTTGAGGGATCATAGGCTTCACCCCCACTAGGAATAGGCTGACTAGAAGCAGCCGCGTGATTATCACTTGAGGGCCTTGAGGTCATTTTAAATAACTAGTAAATATCTACAATAAAAACATGAAACATAGTTACATACACATATAATCAGCCAAAATTAAAAGCAATAATAAAGTTGATAATGATACCATATAATTTTAATTTTGCACCATGCCACACGGCCCACACCACAATAAAAATTCTATGCATTCATCTAATCATCTCACTTCATGATAAATTGATAATCAAGCTTCTAAATCAAAGAGAATGAATCGAAAAAATACATTGAAGCTAATAAACAACAATAATCAGTAGGCTAATCACAATAAATGCCATTTTATGAGAATACAATCACTGCTGAAACCTCACCTAGTGGCCCATCACATGATTCACATCAACTGATCTTGAAAAATATATATAAAAAATTGCAAAGGGACCATTTAAATCTAAGAGAAACCTACAAAAACCTCCCTGAAGCTTAGGCAAGGAAAGAATTCATCGGCTGGACTTGAAGTACCAAGTTGTTGAACTATCAAAAAAAACCAAACAACAAAAGAAAAACAGAGACACACGTACACCAGATAAGAAAAAAATCATTACAATGATACAATCAGTTAGATGAAACAGTGATGGAACAAATTCAACAAAGAAGAATCGTTACAAATAAAAAAAATAAAATGCAGATACACCAAATAGCAGCTCTGAACTATGCAATCAGGTGCAATTTGCAAGTCATAAACTCACAGAAATGGTGAGCAAAGCTACCGACGACATATAACTACATATGTAACATAGCTACAACGCAAGAAGAAAAAAACAAACAAAAAAGCATTTCGGTGACTTACCGTTTCCTGAGATGGTGATCAGAGTGATCGGAAGCTGCTGCAACTTGGTCGTTGACTCGCTGCAAGCTTGCAAGGCTGCAACCGCAATAGTGGGTTGCACAGTGAACAAAATGGATTTAGGAAAAAAAATAAAAATTAATGATCAGTTGCAGAAGGAAAAAAGAAGAAGAGCATTCCGGCGACTTACCGTTGCCTGAGATGGTGACCAAAGTGATTGGAAGCTGCTGCAACTTGGTCGCTGACTCATTGCAAGCCTACAAGGATGCAACCGCAACAGTGGGTCGCACGGTGAACAAAATTGATTTAGGAAAAAAATTAATGATCAGTTGCAGAAGGAAACAAAAAAAAAAGGCATTCTGACGACTTACTGTTGCCTGAGATGGTGATCAGCGTGACCGGAAGTTGCTGCAACTTGGTTGCTGACTCGCTACAAGCCTGCAAACCACAACAGTGGGTCGCACGGTGAACAAAATGAATTTAGGGAAAAAAATAATGATCAGTTGCAGAAGAAAGAAGAAGAAAGAGCATCACACGATGGCATGCTGCTGCTCTGGAGGTTGTTGCCGCCGGAGGTTGGTCGCTGCAAGCCTGCAACTGAGATACGGTGGAGTTTTGGTTGATGAAAAACAAAAATCGAGTCCAGAATCTTCAGATGGTTGTCGCCGGTGACGCTGGCTGTCGCCGGTGATGACGTTGGCTGTTGCCGGTGATGACACTGGCTGTTGCAGGTGTCACTGGTGTCGTCGGTGTCATTGGTGGTTGGTGTCGGAGTCGGAGACGAAGAGAGTAGCAGAGAGTAGAGAGGTTAGGGGTTAGGGCTCGTTATCGATCGAGTATGCGAGTCTCAAATGGATTTCAATCTCGTTTTTTAATTTTTTTTAATTAATTTAATGCTAAAAATGATAATATGCAACACCTATATAACAATTCACCCCTTAGATTCTTTCCGATTGGAATCTACTTTTCAAATTATTTTTTACCTTTGATTTGGAATAAAAGAAATTACAATTTCTAAAACCCAAAAAGTCAGTCGCCTAGTGTAATATTGCGTCCGAGTCGTCTGAGGCGACGACTCGGAGACGCCTCAGAGCCGAGTCGACCGCCTTATTGACATTGCCTGAGGCGATGGTCGCCACAAGCCCTTCATTACCGCTAGGCTAGGCGACGCCTTGACAACTATGGTTCTTCTCCAGACGGTCAACAAAATGTCTGGTAACCTGTCTCCTCTGTCCATCAATGGGTGCTATAAGCGCACTCTATGCATCTGCCGGAGCTCCCGCACAAGCTATCTCCATCTCCTATTGATGGTGCCACATCTTCATTTGAGAGGGGTCTTTCATACGGATCACCTCCAACTTCCGTCGCTGTGTAATTGTTTGTGCAGTTTATATAATACATACAAGAAAAAGGAATGAGTTCTGACAAACTCAGTAAGGATAACATAATTCTCATCCATATGTCAACACAACCAGCAATGCATATATGATATGTATGATATATAAAAGTATGAATGCTACTAAGATCTAACTATGCAAGTCTCTATCAGTCGACATTCTTTAAGATATACACCAGCCCTCCTCTAGGTAGGTCTAGTCACTCTGATCCCTCACGGACTGATTACCTCTATTGGGATCCTGGGTAAAGGGGTAAGTCCACACCTGGCACAATCCATGGCTGGGGTTTAAGCCAACACTCTTTTACCACGACCATTGGTATGAGTATTGGCGCATGTCGGGGTTTCTAATCTAATGCAAGTCATACTGGTAACACACTACATGATGTCCAGATACTTCCCCTATGGCGCCAACCAACTCGGTTCCATATCCTTCGCAACCTAGGAATGAGAACCCTCACGGATTGGCTACCGCTATTGGACTCCACTCCCTAACCCTATGGTCATCCACATATTGTTGGGGCGGAAAGCTCTTATGACTCCTCACGACACCGGGTCCGCTCCTTGGACGTCCATGAGCCCAACTCTAACGTATGCAACCCTACCATTGCATGAACAACAGTGGACTACTGAATCTCTACATGGACTGGTTACCGCTGTAGGATGAATCAGAGTCACGTCATCATCGTCACGGGTCATCCGGCTTCAATTCCCTTACCAAAAGGGTAATAGTATGTGGGGTACCTAGTCATGCAATTCTAGATTCCCTATGTTTGTCATCCAGTAGTCATGATAGTGCTGGAGGTATCAGTGAGCATGTGTCCCATACCACAGCCCTCTGATATCTCAAGCCAAGATATCCTAATGGAATACCCTTTCCATCATAACCACAATCCATCAATCACCATCATACCACAACCATAATTGATAAAATACATACAAGAACATTACTAACAACAAGTATACAATAAGATCAACATGCTTATTACAGTTACAGCAAGATATACAATTAAAGAATAGTAAAGGACACTGATCTAGCATGTTCAAGTCATTGCATAAAGATAAGAATGTATATCCTTACCTATAATTACGTAAAAGCTCTTTAAAATGCAATCCACAAAAAATTATAAGACTTTCAGTAGAAACAGAGAACACTTATAAACAGTTTTACAAGATCATGTAAGCCAAATGAGTCAAATCGGATTAAAGCCAAAAGCCACATACTCACTGTAATGCAGCCAGTCGCAAGCCAAGCGACCGCCTTGAGCAACTGCCCCAAAAATAGACTACTCAAATCCGAAACTCAGGCTTTTGATCATCTGTTTCAATCCGGTTTTGGGATGATCTTAATTCGAATTTTGAACCTAACATGCTTATAACCAAGGGGTAAAACGAAACCCTATAATTAACGCAGATCTTTCACCCAAAATCCTCCCCTTGATTAGATCCATCTTTTTTACGAAAGTAGGGTTTCGTTTTTGGATAGGATCTCATCAAGAACATTAAAAAAGGGATACCATAACAAAAGGATTATGAACAACCAAAAAAGGAACAGAACTACACTATTCAATAACTGAAGAAAGAGACTGAATGAATGGAGATTCACTTACCTTAACCAGATTAGCAAGAATAGGAGGGAAAATGTTCCAGATCACTAACAACACTTCGCCCACTTTCAAGCATGTCTCCACTGCCGCCTAATCGCCCAAAATAGCAATCCTGAATATAATAATGTGTCAATAGGGCGAGGGTTGCTATTTATAACGAACAGGGGGAAAATTAGGGTATTTTCCCACAAGTAGAACCTGACGGTCGCTTGGGGTGGTCACTTGGTTCAATCAACCGCCTTAAGCAACCGTCCCCTAGTATATTGCTATACAAGGGTACTTTGCTCAAGGGGTTGAAACCCAAACACAACCTAATCCTAATCAACACATGGGAGAGGTCTTACTTTCATTCCAGACGTTTCCAAGCACCACATGCCTTCTACCAGAGGTCCAACTTCCAAGTAAGGCAGGTTCTTCATCAAGAGAATCCAGATCCATGGGTTTAGGGTATGGATCATGGACTTTTATCTGGACACTCCACAAATTAACCCGACTAGACCTTCGGGTTCTCGGACCTGCAATACGGATTCCAGGTTAGAAATACGGGGGTTGTTACACATACATTATGGAGCTCTAGTATCAAATTTAGATAACCGAGGAAGAAGATCACAAACAAAACAGGTACTCTCAAACACACAAGGAGGTAAAACAAACTGGGAAGCAGATGGAAACAAAGTTAAGTGAATTTCCCCTTCAAAACAAAAGATGCCATACGGTTAATAAGAAAATAGGCGGTCAACACTGAATCAAAAATATTTAGGTGCCTTCACTTCAAACAACAAAGAATAAGCTACTTCCTGTCTACTACACCATTTTGTTGTGGGCTGTATGCAGTAGAAGACAATATTCAAAATCTTTTCTTGTCTCAATGTCTTGACAAGGTCGAGACAACCGAGATACCAAGACAACGTCTCATGCGTGCAATCCTTAGTTATGTAGTTTGTATTTAACAAGAGGCATAAAATAGTGCAATGTAGAGGTGTCAAAGTACTTGAACCATATGCATCAAGGGGCATATTGAGAAGCATATGCATTATGCATTTTCATGCATCATGATTGAGGAAACCAAATGAACCAGGGGCAAGTTGAGATAACCTTACAAGAAGCGGTGAGGTAAGATCCCCTGAGGTGCAATCCTTAATAGCAGAGAGACTTGCACCATATTTTATTTTATTTTATTTTTTGGTGTGTGTGTGTGCTAGGAGGCATAAGTTCTTAATACAGGCTAAATAACGTATATAACCAAATGTTTTTAACATCCGTGCTTGCTCTTGAGGCTTTCCTCACTTGTTTGGAAGGTACAATACTAATTGTCTCGCTTTATGCCTACAACATTTCAAGGCTCTTGTCTAGAAATAATTTTGATGATTTACTTGATTTTTGTTGGTAAAAATCTGATTATTGTTTTCATTTTTAAGGAAGTTAGGCGTATCATATTCTTCAGATTAATGCAATACTTTTCTTAATATCCGTAAGTATTTTTGTTTCTCATGAGAGAATTATTGAATTTGAGCTTGCTCTATTGAATGGATGTACTACTTTTTGTAGGTTGGTGCTGGACTTCCCGTAATAACAACTCTAAACCGCATAATTGCATCTGGGGACCACATCCATCATATTATTGGGATTTTGAGTGGTACTGATTCTTTCTATCATTTCTTTTCTGGATTAAACGTTTGTGGAACTGTTTCATCTGGATTTATCTTTTATGGTATATTGTTAGGTACACTTGGGTATGTTATGAGTGAACTAGAGGAAGGAAAACCATTCAGCCATGTCGTGAAGGCTGCAAAATCTCTAGGTTATACTGAACCAGGTCAGTTGATTAGCTATTTAAAGAATTATGTCTGTGAAGTTTGTTTGCACTGTATGTACAAGTATCTTATGTCACACCCCACCCGCCGGTCTCGGTTACCCGCCCGACAACCCGTGGGAGTGATCCGTCATAGGATCCACAGTTTTAGTGTATCAACAATAATAAATACAAATAAAGACAATTAAGAGCAATAATAGTTCAATAAATGAATTAACAGGTTACAGGAGTCCAAATACTTCAATAAAAATAATCAATGAAAGAATAATGAATTAAAATGAATACGAGTTCAGCGGAAGCAATCAGAAAGAGTTATATTATTTTCTTTCCAGTTTCCTTTTCTAAGGCTAAATAATGTTTCTCATGAATATAAAAAAAAGGCGTCCTCCAATTCTTCTCTATTCGCTGAGCGAAATGTTTAACCACTTTCCGTCTCTGTCCATCAATAGGTGCGATAAGCGCATTCCATGCACTCGCAGGAGTTCCCGCACAGGCTATCTCCATTTCCCATTGCCGGTGCCACATCCTCTTCATACGGGAAGGTTCCTTCATAGGAAACCAGTCCATCTTCCGACACACTTCCTCCATTTGTGCAGGCTAATAAAACATATACAAATAAAGGAGTGAGTTCTAGAGAACTCAGTAAGAACAATTACAATTCCCATCCAAATATCCAATAAATAAAAAATGCATAAATGATATGAATGAGTGCTAAGTATGAATGATACTATGATTCTAACTATGCAAGTCTCTAACAGTTGACATGCTTTAAGATATACACCAACCCTCCTCTGGGTAAGTCTAATCACTCTGATCCGGCAAGGACTGGTTACCTCTGTAGGGATCCTGGGTAAAATGGAAAGTCCACACCTGGCTCTCAAACCATGGCTGGGGTTAAGTCAACACTCTCTCACCACGACCATTTGGTGCATGTCGGGGTTTCTAATCCAATGCAAGGTCATACAGGTAACATGTCTACATGATGTCCAGATACATCCTCTATGGCACCAACCAACTCGGTTCAGTATCCTTCGCAACCTAGGAATGAGAATCCTCACGGACTGGCTACCGCTATTGGACTTCATTCCCTAACCCTATGGTCATCCACATATTGTTGGGGCGGAATGCTCTCATGACTCCTCACGACACCAGGTCCGTTCCTTGGACGTCCATGAGTCCAACCCTAACATATGCAACTCTACCATTTATATGACTAACAATGGACCAACATCACATCACTGTCATCACGGGTCATCCGGTTTCAATCCCCCTACCGAAAGGGTAGTAGCATGTGGGGTACCTAGCCATGCAATTCTAGACTCTACCTAAGAATGTCATCTAATGGTTATGACAGTGTTGGAGACATCAGCAGGCATGTGTCCCATTTCACAGCCTCCTGATATCCCAAGCTAAGATATCACAGAGGAATACCTCATCCATCAAAACCACATACCAACCATCATCAGCATATAACAATCATAACCAACAAAGTATATATGTAAACAAGATAAACAGCAACAATATAACAAGATCAACATGTAGAACATGATTACAGCAGCATATCAAATGAAAGGCTACTACTAACAAACATTGTAGTAGCATGTTTAAGTCTATTCATAAAGATAGGATTGAATGTCCTTACCTGCATATAAGTAAATCGTTTGTAAAACGGAATCCGTAAATTATATAAGACTTTCTCTTCAAACAGAGACCACCTATATACAGGGTTACAATAATGTATAAGTCAATTGAATCAATTTGGATCAAAACCAAAAGTCAGTTGGCACTGTTTACCAGCCGGTCGCTCGTGCCAGTCGCTTAGGTTGAGCGACTGCCACCAGTGACCGGCCCAAAAACAGAGTGTTTCAATCCAAAACTCAGGCTTCTAATCACCCGTTTTCAATCCGGATTTCGAGTGATCATGGCCTAAATCTCGAACCTAACACTCCCATAACCACTGGGTGACAAGAAACCTAACAAACACCATAAATAAATTACCCATAACTCTCCCCTTGACTGGATCTATCCTTTTCATGAAAGCAAGGTTTCGTTTTTGGATGAATCACATCAAGAAGATTGGAAAGAGAATTACAATTGATCCAAGGGTAACCACCATGATGAGGGGATGGGTTAACACGAAATTGAAAGACAAAGGAGATAAAGGATGAAGGGTGAATCCATTACCTCACTTCAGAATACCAGATGCAGGGAAGGATTGATCTCCAGATCACTGCCAGCACTTCAAATCCGCTTTCGGCACTTCTCCGCAGCCGTCTAACCTCCAAAAACGGTAACCACGAATAAAATATTCGTAAATTGGACGAGGTTACCTTTTATAGAAGTCAGGGGGTAAAATAGGGCAAAACCCCGAAAATAGACCATGCGGTCGCTCTAGGCGGTCGCTTGGTTTGATCGACCGCCACTAGCAACCGCCCCCATGTATTTTGCCATACAAGGGTGTTTTTGCTAGGGGGTTGATATCCAAGTACAAACTAGCCCTAAAGAAGAGATGGGGGAGATCTTACCTTCATTACGGACATCTCAAGACATCACTTGACTTCCAGAAGTCCAACTACCAAGCAAGGCAGGCTCTTCAGACAGAGGATCCAGATCCATGGGTCCAGGGTATGGATCATGGACTTCTATCTGGACGCTCCACAACTTTACCAGACTAGACCTCCGGGTTCTCGGACGTGCAATACGGATCTCGGGTTAGAAATACGGGGGTTGTTACATCTTACCTCTAGTGTTAAGAAAAGGTAGATAGTAATGTGCTGTAATATGCTTTTAATATGGAACTGAACTTGAACTTTGGACAGAATTCAGGGATAGGGAAATGGGGCAAGTTAAAGGAACTTTTGTGTTAGATCCTTCAAAATGTAGTCATGTTCAATTCCTTTGACGATAAGTGGATTTGGGTTGTAACTGATAACAGTAATTTTTTAGCCAGTATTTCATTATATTTTTCTGAGGGGCCAAACTGATAGAGCTCTCTTTCTCCAGCTAATGGTAGTATCTGCTCACAAGAAACCTCAAGTGAGCTTGAGATCCAGTGAGCCCTAGCTCATATAGAAGTTGTTGAAACTTCGTCAGCACACCGCCTTCTGGGCTAGGAAACCTGATTTCTTAGTGTCAGCCAGAGAAGAAATCACCTGCCCAGGTAAATAACCCCTACTGTCTTTCTCCATCCTGATGTAGCTCTTACCCTGATTTATTCCATCTACCCCCATAGTTCTCTCTGCCCCTGTTAAGGTCTATCTCTATCACCCTCACTTAACTCATGTTGCAACCTTCCATATCCCTCCTTCAAATCCAGGACTCTACCATCTCCAACGTTTCCTAGCACTGCAGGAAAGTAGCACGCCCACAACCCCTGGAAAATTTGATTTTCCTCAACTGTGAATTTTGCACACTGTGCCATTGAATTTCTCATTCTGATTATTTATCTATTTTAAAGGTTCTCATTTTTTTAGTATTTAATTCACTCAACTTTCCCCGAAAAAACTTTATTGGACGTGACTTTCATAATTTAACATCTAACCAAACAGGGTGTTTTGAGGCAAGAGATATGTTTAAAATAATGATTATTTATCATTCAATGCTCCAAACATGCAATACAGATGGCAATTAATATCCTATCCTAAGCACCAAAATGTTTCCTCTTCTCGACCTTATTCATGTTGGCCTTGTCATGCTTGCCAACTGGAAGATCAATAAGTGTGTACCAGAACTGAATTCTTACAAAGGATTAGGGAGAAATAGAATTCAGTAATCCAAGAGAAGAAAACGTAAGTATATATGCATCAAGAGAAGAAAATGTCAGTATATATGCATCTGTTCACTTGTATGAGGTGAACTTGCAATTAGAGATGTCAACTTTTTGATAGTTTCTATTTCCTCTTGTGTTGAAATATGTACTTGTTTGTGTAATCTAGACTCTTTGTTTAATTAGGTACATCTTCTCTGATAAATAGCCAATTAATAACTCCCGTAGTTTTTTGCATAATCATTTACCTTGTCCCACTTTGTGGAGTTCCTTTTTCTTCTTTTTTTTAATATTTTGAAGGGGCTGTTAAAGATCCAGCTTCTAAGCTGTGTTAATGTAGATATGGTTATCTATTGAACCCAGATTCTTTGCCTTGCACCCTAATTATCCCTCATTTATGTCTCTTATCTATTTGATTATTCATCACCGTTTTCATGCGATGGAAAATAACATTATATATTTCATAATAAACTTTGTTACTTCTTGGTATATTTTGTGATGCAGTTATGTACTAATGTGATCAACTTAGTTATGCTGCTATATTTTTCCCATCATTCCTACATCTTGAAATCGCGCTTCCGCTCTTTGTGGAATTTAGTTTGTCTTTACTGTTTATTCTTTCTTTTCATAGATCCACGTGATGACCTTGGTGGAATGGATGTTGCGAGAAAGGTTTGTACATTTTTAACTTTTGCTAATCAAAGTAGAATCTACCTATGCTGAGGCAGGTGAAAGCCCTTGATGATTTACATCCCTTTACAAACAAGTTAATTGCATTTTGCCCTGAGCAAAATTTGTTGATTTATATGGAGTGTCCAACCATGCAGAGTCTGGAACCTGCTTCAAGTACAGAAGGATAGTCAATTCATCTTTATTACACTCTACATGTAATTTTAATTCATTCGCGACAAAATAATACTTGGCCTCTGGGAATAAGCTATTCCAAATGCAAATAGATGATTGCCATGCGAAGTTTTGACTTGTCAGACTTCACATGGAAGCTATCTTAAAAAACTTCTCTCTCTTTCCAAAGTGTAGGAAATGCATCTCCACTTTTTGTGTCCCTTGCAGCTAAAAAGTATCTGTTGGTGTGATGAGAAACTCATCACAAACTTGGTACCATCCATGCCACTTTAAAAAGTCCACTTCCCTTGCCAATTACTAGGATGCACTGAGCTGTGAACACTTTGTTTTCCATGCACAAAGATGACATCAGAATACATCACCCATGGTTCGAGGTCTTGCGAGATCTCAGCCAAGATCTCCTTTCTTTGAGACCTTTAGACGAGATCTCATGAGAATCAAGACGATTAAAAAAAAAAAAAAAAAATACAAGATCTCCACTGAGATCTTGGTCAACTCGAGATCTAGTATCTTGCAAGATCTCGATCCAACCCAGTTTTCAAAAATTCCACGTCTTGGTCAAGATCTCGACTCGCCTTGACCTTGGTCAAGATCTCGACTTGCCTTGACTTGTCTCAACATTCTTTCTGCTTTTTCTAGTTTTGGTGTTTTGGCTGAATTTTTCACTAGAAAGTTGGTCACATCTCTACCTAGGCTGCATCAACAAGCTATTTAACTCACCTGTAAGGCTATAACAAAGATTTAGTGATTTTGAAGCCAATCTTAAAGCAAGGTAAGTGTTTTTCCCGAACTTCATTTTTTTCAGTACTATGTTCTATACTAGTGGAGGTGGTGCTGGTGCTGATGCTGGTGTTGGTGGAGTAGAGTTGGAGGAGTTGCTTATCAATGATTTTACTCTTGTACTTTTGGGGTGTAATTTTTAAGTATACCAATGTTGTAATGTGAAAATGTGAATGGTTGAACATGTTTAATGTATTATTTGACTTTAAATT
Source organism: Hakea prostrata (assembly GCF_041222555.1). Taxonomy (NCBI): domain Eukaryota; kingdom Viridiplantae; phylum Streptophyta; class Magnoliopsida; order Proteales; family Proteaceae; genus Hakea; species Hakea prostrata. The sequence goes on along the minus strand of NC_142602.1, from coordinate 45,549,841 downwards.
TTTTTAAATTTTTATATATATATCAATATCAAGTAATGGTTGTGTATTTTATGTTTTATAAGTCTGCATATTCACTCCTTCAGTGTATCAGTTTCAAAGTTAGGGTTGAGTTGAAACTTATATATACAATTGTTTTCTCACAAATCTAAAGCATCATTTGCCTTAAATAGGCTAAATACAGAATTCCAGCCCTAATTGAGCCCTAAACCAAGATGGGCCTTGAGTTGGGTCGAGTTGACTGGGGATTTTTACCAGATTTCGCCCAAGATCTCTTGAGAACTCGGGTTTTGGAGGGACCGAGATCTCTATCAAGGTCGAGATCTCAAACCATGACATCATCCGTAGTAAGGAAATCCTAAACTATGGATTGTCCCCGTATGAAGGCCTTTTCCAAGAATTTACATAAGCAGGACCAGGAGACAGTATGTAGGGAAATACCACCGACATCGTGAATTATATATGCTATAAGTACCATAGATAGACCACAAATTAGTTCGTATGTCGCTTACAGACCAGTGGGTCTTGTTTGAAGTGTGAGATCTGATGAGATCCCAAAAGGATCTTGGTATCACGGTTAGGTGCAAATACTAGGACCTCCTTTGGGAGTGTATTTTTGGCATGCTCTTTTACTTTTGATTTGTTTCCTTAATGTGTCCGTTGCCTATACTAATGAAAATTTTGGGGAGTAGTGCCATATGGTTGAACTCAAAGAGTTGCTCCTTGTTGTTGTTCTTCTTCTCTTTTCTTTGCTATATAATTTACATGGTATCAAAGCCTAATAGTTGAGGACTTCTACAATGTGGTTCTTTTATCCATTGTATATTTTCCATCTCCTCTTTGTGATGTAGTATCAAACCGGTTCTAGAATAACTGGTCTCATGGGGTTTGGTCCAACTGGAGGTGGACTTAATTAAGTATTCTGTTTTATTTATTATTCCTATTTCCTACATAAGAGTGAGTTAGACTTCTGTTAAGATATTTATTTCAATTAGGATTTCAATTTTATTTTCTTTGAATAGATTCTACTAGGATCATGGTTCAGAATTTCGCCCCATCTCGCCATCTCACCCTTTGGTGAGATGGGCGAAATACCAAGATTTCAGCAAAATTGCGAAAACTTCTTTTATTTCTATTGAATGTTATGGCCTGGTTTTTAGTGTCCAGCCTAATTTGAGGCCAATAAACACAATGAGGCTGTTATTGTTGCTCAAAACCTAATCTAAAGTGGTGTTCTTGATCGGCACATGCCTGGCTATATGCGGGCGAAACTAGAAGTCTGGAATGCGAATTTTAACAAATGTAAATATATTATTTCCATGCCCATCCACACTAACAAATAAAAACAAATCCACTTTGCCAAAAAAAAAAATTCAATATTGTGTGTTCGTAGATTGGCCCACGGTGTTCAACATATATTATTTTCATGTGTTGGGTATGTCTCATGTTTCACATTCTGTTGTCGACGACCTTCCCCCCAAAGCACAAGGGGGTTCGCAGGGGTGCAAGAGGCAGTGCCCACGGGCTAGTAGAAGCCTTATATCACTTTGGGTCTTGGGATTTCCTTTGAAGTTTGGGCTTGGGGCCATGAATAGCTATTGTGGCATTGGGTTTTGGAGCCTATATTTTTGACATCAAGTTTCGATAGGGTTTAGGAAGTATTTTTGGGTGGGACTCTACATTTAGGCTAATTAGAGTATAAAGAACACATTGGCACATGCATTTTGCTAAAAAAAAGTCAATGTAGATATGTCATTCAATGTACATAACATCAATGTAGAGTTGTCCGAAAAGTACACTATAAACTTAACTGCTTAAGTACATAACATTCAATATATAACTTTTAAGTTCAAAACATCAAATATAAAGTAATTGACAATAAAAGGGAGTACAACTCAATGCCAAGAGGAGTGCCTCAGTGGATCCATCCCGTTAGCCGAGTAGTACCGTGCCTGCAACATCCTCTCTTCCGACCAACAAACATAGACATCCCATGACATGTTATGCCTATGGTTGTTAAGGTAATCGACAATTGCATCTTTATAAGTCTGGTCATCAACATGCCTAAGATAACCAGTTTTAGAGAATACACAATTTGGATGGGGAAGTCCTGATGAAGGGGGTATTGGTTGTAGCATTTGGGGAAAAATGAAAGAAAGAAAAAATAAAAAATTTGGGGAAACCATGAAACTTGCAGGAAAAAGTCCTAGGTTTCCACGAAATTTCCTAGGTTTCCTTCAAAAATTTTCTTATAAACCGGCTGGTCTAGCTAGGACGAACCAGGTTTCAGCCCAATTGGGGGAAATCTTCTAGTTTTGCATGGTTTTGTCAAAATTTGCAAGGTTTCAACTGAAACTTGGGACTTTTTTCGCTCCCCCATGGTTTTGTTTCGTGGCTCTTAAAGTGTGAAACTTCGATGGTTTCGATCGAATATTGTACAATGGCTACAATACACGACATTGCTCCATCTTCTTATGTTGTTTTTCTTCTTCCTCTTCTAGTCCTTCAACTGTTATTTCCCTTCAAGTACCTGGATAGATTCTGTTTTAGCCTACTAATCTCTGTGTCAACCCTATTGACTGACTTAAGTCATCCTAGTTGACCCAAAAAAGAAAACAAAAGGGACTTATGTCCTCCTAACCAGAGTAGAACTCATCCACATCTTCCATTTTCCTTTATATGCCTTTAAAGAAAATCTCATATTGTAAATTAAAAAGATAAAAACTTCTAAAGACCATAGATGTCTAGATCATAAAATGGCTCCCTGGTAACTATATTGTTGTATATATAATGACTTAAAAGTGGCAAAGTTGGGGTTACAAGTTACAACCAAGGTGAGACATATTGGCAAAATATCGCTGAAAGTTGCCGATTCATCGATTTCTCGCTGATTTTTCGTTTTATTATTATTTTTTTCTTGTCAAACAAATTCTTAGGCAATTTTTTGTCATTTATAGACGAAATTCGGGCTAAAGGTAAGGTTGGTTGACCAAAACACATAAGATAATTAGGTAAAATTGATTGAATAATTGGAAACGAAATTATAATTGATTTGCATAATTAGAAAACCAAATCATAAGATATGGTTAGATTGAATTTATAATTAGAAATCAAATCTAAAGGTAGGTTGGTTGAAATGCATAAGGTAACTAGGTAAGGTTGATTGAAATGCATATTGGAAGTCAAATCATAAGGTAAGATTGATTGAAATTATAATTGTAAACTAAAGATGTAATTTAATTTATAAGGTAAAGTTATTAAAATTATAAATTTATTATTGGAAACCAAATTGATTGAAATGCGTAAGGTAACTAGGTAAGGTTAATTGACCAAAACCCTTGCAAATGTATATTTTGTCTCCCAAAATAAATGGCACCTTAATAAGAAACCGTATTTTATTTTACGTTAGGGGGGCGAAATTTGACCGAGATCCTGGTCAAATTTCTAAAAGATTTTGCCGAAATCTCGGGATTTCAGTAACCACCGAACCCCCATGTTTTGGTAATAAATCGCAAATTGGTTACAACCCCCAAAAGAATGAAAAGTATGTTTTGGTGCATCCGAGGTCTTATGTGATCGGCGTATTCCATTAAAGCTTAAAGGAAAATTTTATAGGACCATTGTCCGACCAGCTATGATGTACGGTGCAGAGTGTTGGGCTGTTAAAAAGAAACATATAGATAAACTCAGTGTAGCAGAAATGAGAATGCTAAGATGGATGAGTGGCAAAACTAGGATGGATAAGATAAGAAACGATCATATTAGAGTTGGTCTGGGAGTTGCTCCCATAAGTGATAAGCTTAGAGAAAGTCGTTTGAGGTGGCACAGCCACGTTCAACGGAGACCTATAAATGCTCCTGTTCGGAGAAGTGATATAATCCATATTAAAGGAACTAGAAGAGCTAGGGGTAGACCTAAGATAACCTTAGGAGAAGTGGTGAGAAAGGATATGTATAGCTTAGGCCTTGTATCTAGCATGACCTTGAACAGAACCGATTGGAGGGCAAGAATCCATGTAGCCGACCCCATTTAGTTGGGAAAAGGCTTATTATTGTTGTTGTTGTTGTTGTTGTTGTAAGCTTTATACTCCAGCCTACCCCACCCCCTGCCAAAAAAAATCTTGGGATTTCAGTAACCACCGAACCCCCATGTTTCGGTAATAAATCGCAAATTGGTTACAACCCCCAAAAGAATGAAAAGTATTTTATTTGTACCCATTAAGCTTTATACTCCAGCCTACCCCACCCCCTGCCAAAAAAAATCTCGGGATTTCAGTAACCACCGAACCCCCATGTTTCGGTAATAAATCGCAAATTGGTTACAACCCCCAAAAGAATGAAAAGTATTTTATTTGTACCCATTAAGCTTTATACTCCAGCCTACCCCACCCCCTGCCAAAAAAAAAACCAACAACTATAATTCAACATATTTCAAGCCTAGAAACTTGTATTGAGATGCTTCAACACATGTCAAAGGCATCTCCAATACACCACATTGGCTGGATGCAAACTAAAACACAAATAACCTGGTCAGTGTATTTTATTCTGAAATGCCAATGGGGATAAAATGTTTTGTTTGACATGTCTTTTAAACAAGTCCATGTACTATTGAGGGTATACTATTGATATTTATCACCAAAAAGAGGAGAAAAAGTTACGAGGAATCTAAGGTAAGCAAATGATGAGAAAGTTTCCATTTTGTTCTTTTAAATTAATTTCACTTTAGACATAAGCACATGGAATTGTCTACTTTTCACCTCATCCAAATTTAGTATGAATTTATGCCTTATGATTTTGTATAATTTATTATGTTTCATGGCCTTTGTATAGGGTTTGATCCTTTCTCGACTTCTTGGTTATCAACTTAACTTGGATGACATTAAGGTTCATGTTAATCACTTTTCAATATTTTAGTTTTTATTACCAGATGCACCTCTTTTCATTTATCTGCTGGAAACCTGTGGTGCGAGCAAATTTTATTTAAAATAATATTCTGTTTCTTTCTCCTGCAATGTACTATCTCAGGTTGAAAGCTTGTATCCTGTTGAAATGGGGCCTGATAAAATGTCCTTGGAAGATTTTTTGGCTAATGGGCTTCAAATGCTTGACAAAGATATCGAGGAGAGAATTAAATTGGCTTCTTCAAAAGGAAACGCACTCCGTTATGTCTGTTCAATTTTGGGAACAAGGTATCTTCTATTTTTGTTGGATTGAGATTGATAAACTGTGTGGCTATAGTAAAATGAATGTACCCAGCATTACTATGTAGTCTGCGGGAGGGTCATACTTTATGCAATCTTATGTCTGCTTCATGAAGAGGCTGTTCCCCAACTTAAAATAGTGACCACAAGGCTTCAATGGAGCAACCTTACAGTTGTGGTAGGGTCTGCCCTTTAAATTTGTGTTTTAAACCATATACTGAATAAATTTCAGAGACACCCAAAATAAATAGCGAAAAGCAGAGACACCCCACAAGTATGTCAAATTGGCAATCATCCCCTTTTCTGTTATAATGGTAAATTGATTAGAGGAAAAGACAACTATATCCTTAGCTGTATGTGTACTAAAAATAAAAATTACAGTTATACCCTATTGTATATATTGTAACTTAGAAAGACCAATATACCCTTTATCTCAGTCGAGTGACTATTGTATAACCTTTCATACTTCTTCTCCCTTGTTTTTCCTGCAATTTTCTTAGCTTCATTTGTAGCCAACCTATACCTTTGAAGATCCTCAACATCCTTAGTTCTTTGCTATGTCTTAAAACTAGCTTTTGTATTCCTAATGGCAGCTTAAACCTCACTATCCTACCACCAAGTCTCTCTATAAGAATGAAGCTTTCCTTTTGATTCACCTAGGACATCTTTATCCACCTTAATACATATTGCCATCTCATTCCGCATCGCATTAGTGTCTCCCTCAAAATCCCACTTTCCCTATTTGACTACTTCATTAGCGAAGGATTTCAAGCACCCCCCTTTCAAATTCCACTATCTTATCCTAGGATAGTTAACTTTGCACCTTTTTAGGCACATATCCAATATCACAAGTCTATGTTGTGTAGTTAAACTTTCCCCTACTATCACCTTGCAATCCTTGCACAACAATCTATCAGGCCTTATACTTAGGAAGAAATTTATTTGGCTTTTATGATGTCCACTTTTGAAGGTAATTAAATCTTCATCTCTCTTTTTGAAGTAAGTATTTACAATATATAGATCAAAAGCAATAGCAAAATCTAAAATTGAGGTCCCTCCTCATTCCTCTCTCCAAAACCATATCTTCCATGTACACTCTCATAGCCTATTTGAAAGAAAAAAAAAATGCTATAAACAAGGGGATCTAATTTATTTAATGTTAGCCATCATTTCAATATTGTTTGGATTACTAACCACAATGTTGTGTTTTCGTGGAAATCGTAGGTCGTGGTCTCAGATGAATCTGTTGCTTGAGTGTTAGGTTATCAGTCAACACTTATTTTCTGGACATCAGGTTTTGCCATAAGGGTGTGAATTGGATATTCAAAGGCTGTGGCACTAATTTGGAGCTTATGAGTGTAGTATAAAAACAATAACATAATAAAAATGCACAAGATTTATAGAGGTGCAGCACATACTTGATGTTCATGTCTTATCATCAGTATCATGGAATCAAATTTCGGTTTCCTAGAGTCCAAGATGAGATGGTCTTGTAGTCCAAAAAAACTAGGCTTTGACTGGTTTCAAAATATTTTGAAATTTCAATTTTTTCAAACAATGAACATCAAATTTGACAAATTTTAACTAATTTCAACAACCCAGTTTCGTTGGATTCGGCTAGCTTTGATAGTTTCATTGGTTTCGACCAGTTTTGATCAACCAATCACATGTCAAGTTTTATGCCAAAACTACCTGGTTTTGTAAATTTCAGTTTTTCGCAGTACTAACGTGACCTTTAGGTTATCACCAAGTTTCCAGTTTTGCTAGACTATTACCTAGGTTTTTATGTTTTATCATCACCAAAATATATTTCCATATAGAGTGTTGACCATTGAGCAAATACCAATATGCGTAACACCATCAACCCATAGGTTTTATTTTGTTCAGCAACATGGTAGGTGGACTCCACTTCCTAAACTTTCATGCTAGCACCTTAAAGCTGTTGGTAATATTTGTCTTTTCTATCAGGTGTCATGTTGGCGTTCAAGAGTTGCCTAAAAACTCTGCTCTGGGGAGATTGAGAGGAAGTGACAATGTGGTAGGTCTCCTTATTTAATGTCCAATTCCTCTTGATCATGTTATATATTCTTCTAATCCTCGTAATACCTGGTTACATTCAAATGAGCCAACAAAGTCACAATCTAAAGATTCGTTCTGAAAGATAAATTGAATGAATTGCACATGAGAATTCTTTTGGCAACCATAATAGTGGTAAGAAACCCTAAAGTCAATGTTTTGCTCATGTACTGAATTCATGAAAATGCATACTAGTGACATATTCCCGGAGAAATCGAAAAATTCTTATGTCTCAACTTGGTCATCAGGCACTTTTTCTGTATTTTTCTTTTTTTTTTTAATTATTGCTCCATAATTTTTTCTGAATTTCTCATTTTTCTAATTCCTGCAAGCTAAAAGTAAAATTGAACTTGTATTGTGTTAAAGAGAAAGTTCCCCCTGTCACACTATAAATGGATGATATAGTTATTTAACCTTGTACATAGAATTCTTGGATATGCCATATGTCAAATTTAGGGGTGCATCTCACCCATGCAGTGAAATAGAAAAATTCAAAATTGTATCTTAAAATGTGGAAATAAAAAATAGGTGGAAAGAACACATGAGTTGTTGATGAAATTAAATGTGTTTATGAAGTTTGAATACCAATATACACTGACATGTTTATCAGAAGAATATTTCCATGTTGCACAAATAGTTCATTGGTGGAACCGTGGAATGTCAACCCCATAGTTCATATATACATTCAATTTTCAACAGATAACAAGATGGTAGTCCTTGGTGCTATGTTTAAGGTTGCTACATTGTAACTAAGTGACCAGAGGTTCTGGAAATAGCCTCTACAGAAATAGCAAGGAAACTGCATGCATTATGATTTATGACCCTACCTAGAATCTGCAGTGGCAGAAGCCTCATGTACTAAGATGCCTTTTTCTTTGAAAAACAAAATCAACAAAGGATGAGGTTTCATGTTGTGATAGTTTATAGCCATCAAGCGTGTTGGATGATGCAAAGGATGATGTTCTAGAGCTCATTTATTAGTTTTTAAGTCCAACCAAGGAAAAAATATTGATCGAAATGGAAATTTCGACCTTGGAAAAGGTCGAAATTTCCATGTTTCGGTCGAAATTTTGACCGAAACTGGATACTTTTTATCGGACTCTTGAAAACTTAATTTTGAGCCTCAAATGCACTCAAATTGATTTTGATTCTTGCATACTACCTATTTCAAGTATAATAAACACTAAAGAATTACAAGTTTGCTAAAAAAACCATTGAAAATGTAACATCCAACTTTCCAAGTATATACTACATATGAGAAAAAGTGAGAATGTTTGGTTTTTACAAGTCTATTCTTTTCAAAAAAAAACCCCACTTCCGTCTGCACCCCATACAAATGATAATACAAGTCCCATGATGTTCGCCCCATATAGTTTTGGACGTAGTCAATAACTGCATCTCTGTACGTGGCCTCCTATTGTTTATAAATAAATAATTTGAAAATATATAAAATACACACTATCTATCTTAAAAATATCCACAACATGCTCCAAAAATTGCATACATGCTTCCACTAATACTCTCCTATTTTTAAGTTTAAAACAGAAATTAATTATTTTTTTAATTATTTAAATATATATTAAATACAGTAAAATTACATAATTAACAGAAGAAAAAAATTAATTCAACACCATAACAGCAATATGGTGTCTCAACTCTCACATACATTAATTTGAAGCTCATACATGTACTATATATATACATTTTTAACAATATACATAATTTACTAAATAATTTTTAATAACAGAAAAATAAAAAAATAGTAAGGAGAATCAAAAAAATAATTTTGACACTACAAATTTATAGATCAACACTCTAAAGTAAACATACTTAAATTTGGAAGCAATCTAAGATGATTTAAGGCACAAACAAAACAAAAATAAAAAAATAAGGAAGTTGGTTACTCACCTTGCAAGATTTGAGAAAATGCACAAATGGAGGAGCAAATCTAGTGTTTGAATGAAATTGAGCTATAGAAATTAGGTGAAAAGAGGGATGAAAGCAAGAGAAATAAATAAAAATTTCAAAAGAGGATCGAAACAGGTAAATTTAGCGATAGGGATCGAAACAGGTAAATTTAGCTATAGGGGTCGAAATGGCTCGAAATTGGACATTTTAAAGGCTACAAGTGTGTCGTTTCGGCTCGAAATTGGACATTTTAAAGGCTAATTTCGTTTCGTTTTCAAAATTTGCTGGCATTTCGAGCAATATTTCGACCATATCGCTCGAATTTTGTTCCATGAGTCCAACTGTTTTGAAAATCAAATTAAATGGAAGATTTTAGACTCTTGGTTGAGAGCTTTCCAGGAGTTTTATCAAGTAAAGACTATAAGTGAACTGGCTTTTTGTGGAATGTATCGGTATGTATCAGTCGATACATGCCACTAAACCCTAAACTGAATGTAACATTGGTATCCAGATCTATCAGTCGTGATATACTATATGGCTAATACATTTTGATACAATCTGATTCATGCCAGTTATTAAAAATATTAAGGCATATTGGGTGTGTATCATAGTGGCAGTGACCCATATTGATACGTATTCTCTCATATCATATTGTATCAGCAGATACATTAAACCCTAGATACAAAACAAAAATGATTTTTGGTGTGAATGGGAAAAAACCTTCAGAAACAAATTTTTTTTTTCTTCTTTTTTCCTGATGGTTTCTTTTACCTCTTTGTTCATGATTAAGTATTTAATAGCCTTGTGACAAGAACAGTCGAATGGTGTGTATGTGGAGGTCTTTCAATTGACAATATTTTGCTTATTTTCATTGGTTTTCTCCTTCTTTGTGTTTAGGGGAAGAGCCGAGTGGTGAGGGACTAGCGTACTGGAAAAAAATAGGGGAGTAAGAAGCAGGTTCTGTTTCATTTAATAAAGGAGGAAAATGATCTTGGCATAAATAAAGATTTCTCAAACATTCCATTGGGATCTGCTATAGGGAAGACCTTAAAGCAGATTTAAAGTAGTGGAAGTGTTCTCCACTTCTCCATGATAAAGACTTCAGTTGGTTCAATGTGAAAGAAACTATTGTTGTTGCATGCTAGAAGTTATCTGTCAAGTAGTTCACTACACTGTTCACACGAACAATGTCATGAACAGTAACTCGTGAGTTCTAATATTTTTTTATGGTATATTTACTTTTATGCCCTTGATAGGGTTTGTGTCTTATTATATATTGAGTGGTGGGGGTCTCAACATAAGGTTATGATTCCCAAGGTTAAAACCGTCTCCTTTCTCTTCTTGCTGAATTCGCTTTTTCTTTGCTCCCTACTAAGCACTTATTGTAGTTTACAGGCATGGTATCACAGTTGTTGTATCCAGTACTTCTGTCCTGAGAATTGTTTAGGGTTTCTGGCTGAGGAAAGAAGCGTAGTTCAATGAAGAAAAAGAACTAAGGTTTCATGGACTGATTTTGTTTTATTTTGAATAGAGTGCATGTCTCCTGAAGCCAATGGCAAGTACTACTGGGTAGTTGTCCATTGGCTCGTGTCAATTGCACATGTGATATGCTACCATTGGTTTCTGCTGCTTCTTCTCTCGGCTATACACTGGTGCTGGTTCTGCTTTTACATCTCTTTGTGCCTACTGTTGCTTTTCTGCTGGTGCAGCCACTGCTTGTCAGTTCAGCCAGGATTTATCTGTTCCAAATCTGCTTTCATTTTCTATTTAGTGCTTGAATCACTTGAAGGAGTTGATCTCGATGTGAATCTGAAGAACCCGTAAATTTAGTTTTGCTGCTTCCGTTGTATGGTTTCTACTTGTCGAAATTGAAGGCGTTATTAATTGCTGAACCGGTTTGTTGCTCTGATTTGTTCTTGGCTTTCACATTTCCAACCTTGCAAACTGAATCGGGTGCAATCAATTGCCTGCTGATATTGAGTCAAAATGTTATTACCACTGGTTTGAGTTTTTTTTTTTTTTTGGGGGCGGGGGGCGGTGTCTATATTGCTTCTATGCTCACATTCTTTCAGTGTCTGAAAATCTAATCTATCCATAGTTGTCTTGGTTGCATCAATTGAAGAAACTTTCTGGTTTCAATTGAGCTTCATCATGCTTTGCTTCGGATCTGGTTCTTGAACCACGGCAGAATTGTTGCTTGGTTATTGTTGATGGATTTTCCATCTTGGTGAAGAATCAGGTGGTTAAAATATCTAGTGTTGATATTTTGGGTTGAAGCTGATTTGTTGAAGTTCACTTGGAAAGTTCTATTTAGTATGGTCCAGTATTGAAGCATAGTTGTCATGGTGACGAGGCGATGTGAGGCGGTTTTAGCTAGTTGGGGCGATGAGTCGACAAGGCACCCTCTGAGGCGCTTTTGAGGCGGTCGAGGCGTTTTAAGTGAAATTTTTACTTTTTAGTGTACATCTCATACACTAATTCATTATAATCATATCTTATATATAATAAAAAAAACTAATATTAGCCATTTAGCCTACCTCAAATTATCCAACATACTACAAACCACACATAGTAGGTCTTAAATAAATTTCAAGTATCATACTATCATTAACAAGAATCAAGATATGATAAAATGTAACTAAATAGTAAACACATAGATGCATGAGCAAAACAAATAAACACTAGACAACATACCTTCATTAAATGTCACCGACACTAGCACCACCTACAACTCCACGGCTCCACCTCCACCAGCACCTATAACTCCACCTCTTCTACATTGCTGAGCTGTAGCCAAATATCCTCACAAGTAAGAAAATGAAACAAAGCATATTATATCTAAATAGAGAGTTTTAAATATTTAAGCAAACAGTCCCACTTATATCTAAAATCTAAAGTTCAAATCCCAAATATACCAACACACCCATAGCCAAAATTCCCAATAAAAATCCACAATCCATATCCAAAATTCCCAATAGAAAAGTATAAGTCAGCTAGTCATAATCATCATCAAGCAAATTGGTAGCAAGTGGGAGATCTTCTCGAACTTCTTGTTGCTCCAAAGAGGTAGACCCCAAACCAAAATCATCTGCAATGTTCTCATCATCATGCAAATCTTCCTCTTCTTCCATGTCTCCATCAGACTCATAGTCATGTTCCTCAACCATCCTCTCCAAAGACCTGCTACGTGAGTAACATATATTAACTCCACCAGATGCTGATCCACTTGGTTGACATCTCCTCGGTCTATTCTAGCCCTCAAGTGATGAAGATGCCCCTATAGCTCTATCAACAGTGCTCCAAGTAAGATCACCCTCAGGATGGACTAAATCATTAGGCTGATTAACCATCCACTCACTGCTCCAGTCAAGCTCATCAAGGAGTAGTGGATCATAATTTATACTTTTTTATCCGCCTTTCATCGAACCTTTCTTGAAGACGGCGATTGTACTAAACAAAAGCTAGATCATTCAACCTTTCATGTTCCAGCCTATTCCTCTTCTTGGTGTGAATTTGAATTCATAAGCAATTGAAAAGAATCCCAAGTCATTTTTCTAAATTTAAATTTAAAAGTGTTTTAAATACTTGAATCATTTAATACTTACAAACTCAAATGTGCTCCAATTCCGTTCACAACCAGAGGAAGAACGACAAAGGCCTAGTATCCTCCGTGCAATCTTTGTAAGCTCAAAAGCAATTCCTCCATGTGTATCCCACCATGTAACTATAGTATTAAAAAAAAAAGATTAACATAATAGGTAGAGTTACAAACCAAATAAGTATAACTAAAAATAAAATATACAAGTAAAAACTTACGAGGACTCATAGTTGTACGCTGTCTGATAGCCATAGCTGTGGAGAAAGGACCTCTAGCTTTCTTGTAGTCACTTACCCAAGACAATATCTTATCTTGTTGATGTGCATCAAGCACTAGTCTTCCAACAACTTCATTGAAAGAAGTTTGGAGAGAAGTGATCAACTCATAATCATCTACATCATTTAAGTTGTAGAACTTCCTAGGATTCAAAAAATAGGCTGCAGGATATAGAGGTCTCTCCATCTGACACTCCCATCGCCTATCAATGATTTGTATGACTTTTTTCCAGAGTCGTTCTTTGCCTAAAATTGTCCTTTATTCTTCTCTTAGCTTCTTACATGGCTACAAACACTTCAGGCAATGCGGGTCTTTCATCAGCATCCACAATCCTCAATACAATCATAAAAGGTTGTGATGCTCTAATACAATCCTCCACACCATGCCAAAATGCTGTAGAAAAAGTTGTTTCAGCTACTTTCTTCCTTGCTTCTGTCTTGGACAAATTGAAATTTGTCCACTCCTCAGAAATGAATAAGTGCCTTAAATCATCCTTGTGTTTCAATAAGCTTTGCAATGTCAAGAATGAAGTGGCAAACCTAGTCACTGCAGCCCTCACAAGATCCCTGCCATTTGTCTTCTGTCTCAAGGCCTCCAGCAACTTGTGTGCCTATAAATGAAAGTGGTAATTCTCTTCCCCTGAATTATCATTTTCTTATATTGTTTCAAATTCCCAATGTCCTCTAGCATCAAATCAAGATAGTGGGCTGCACAAGGAGTCCAATATAATCTAGTCCTCTTCTCCATTAATAATTCCCCTGCTGCTTTGTAATTTGAGGCATTATCAGTCACCACTTGAATTACATGCTCTTCCCCAATTTCTTCAACTTTGCTATCCAATAACTGAAACAGCATGTTTGCATCTTGCACCTGGCTAGATGCATCCACAGAACCAAGGAAGAATGTTCCCTCTAGACAATTGACAAGAAAATTGATGAGATGCCTACCCTTTTTGTCAGTCCACCCATCAAACATGAGTGTGCATCCATACATCCTCCAATACTTTTCATAACTTTTCCTCATCTCCATTGTCCTTTCTTTTGCACTCTTCAACAAAGGCACCCTGACTTCATGGTAACTTGGGGGCTTATACCCCAAACCATATTGTGCAATAGACTCGACCATCACCTCAAAGCTTTTAGCTTTAACTGCATTGAATGGAATGCCACATTGATACATCCAATCAGCAATGTGGTTATCCACTCGCTTCTTTTCTTCAAGAGATCTCATTCTATTCAAGATGGTTGTTTGAGTAGCACCCTTAGCCCTCCTTTCTTCAACAAGTTCTTCAGGAGTGCGTCTAACATGCATATCCATGGGACCCCTTACTGGTGCTTTATTAAGGGCACTTTTCAGTCTCATTGATGCAGTCCCAGAGCTTGGTATCTTGGAGCACACCTCAACCTCAGACCCTACACTAGTTAATGTACCTCCTCCAGTAGAGGGCCTAGAGGCAGGAATAGGATGTTCTTCTCCAATTTGAATGTCATCATACTCATTATCCAAATCAGTAACAACAACCCTCTTTTTATTTTTCACCAACACTGCATTCATCTCTTGGGCAATTGTTACAGTGGTCTTGGTGCACTTCACAACATCCCCATATCCACCCACTAGATGTTGCTTCAATCTTTTAATTCCTCCTTTAAAGTTTTTGCTGCACAAACTGCATCTGACTGTATTCGTATCAGCAACATCTGGCCAATACCCATATTTCCACCTTGGGTCATTTGACTTGGCCTTTCTCTTTGGGTCTTTTGAGGGATCATAAGCTTCACCCCCACTAGGAATAGGCTGACTAGAAGCAGCCGCCTGATTATCACTTGAGGGCCTTGAGGTCATTTTAAATAACTAGTAAATATCTACAATAAAAAACATGAAACATAGTTACATACACATATAATCAGCCAAAATTAAAAACAATAACAAAATTGATAATGATACCATATAATTTGAATTTTGCACCATGCCACATGGCCCACATCACAATAAAAATCCTATGCATTCATCTAATCATCACACTTCATGATAAATTGATAATCAAGCTTTTAAATCAAACTATCAAGGAGAATGAATTGAAAAAATACACTGAACCTAATAAACAGCAATAATCAGTAGGCTAATCACAATTATGGTTGAATGCCATTTTATGAGAATACAATCACTGCTAAAACCTCACCTAGTGGTCCATCACATGATTCACATCAACTGATCTTGAAAAATATATTTAAAAAATTGCAAAGGGACCATTTAAATCTAAGAGAAACCTACAAAAACCTCCCTGAAGCTTATGCAAGAAAAGAATTCATCAGTTTTACCAAGTTGCTGAACTATCAGAAAAAACCAAACAACAAAAGAAAAACAAATACACACGTACACTAGATAAGAAAAAAATCATTAAAATGATACAATAAGGTAGATGAAACAGATATGGAACAAATTCAACAAAGAAGAATCATTACAAATAAAAAAAAAATGCAGATACACTAGATAGTAGCTCTGAACTATGCAATCAGGTGCAATTTGCAAGTCACAGACTCACAGAAATGGTGAACAAAGCTACGGACAACATATAACTACATAAGTATATAACATAGCTACAACGCAGGGAAAAAAAAAGCATTCCGGTGACTTACCGTCGCCTGAGATGGTGACCAAAGTGACCGGAAGCTACTGCAACTTGGTCGCTGACTCGCTCAAGCTTGCAAGGCTGCAATCACAACAGTTGCAAAATGGATTTAGGAAAAAAATTAATAATCAGTTGCGAAGAAAAAAAAAAAAAAAAGAAAAAGAGCATTCCGGCGACTTACTGTTGCCTGAGATGGTGATCGGAAGCTGTTGCAACTTGGTCACTGACTCACTGCAAGCCTGCAACCGCAACAGTGGGTCGCATGGTGAAAAAAATGAATTTGGGAAAAAAATAATGATTAGTTGCAGAAGAAAGAAGAAGAAAGAGAGTCACACGATGGCACGTTGCTGTCGCTAGAGGTTGGCCGTTGCAAGCCTGCAACTGAGATATGGTGGAGTTTTGGTTGATGAAAAACAAAAATCAGAGTTCAACTGAGAAGAGGGTTCTGGGGTTTGTCTTGTTTTACTCAAGCTCTAGAGAAATAACGAAGCAGGGCCGTAGTAAGCATCAGCTTCAAGCTACATAAATTGGGTCGATTTAATTTAGACTTCAGGAGCTTGCTGGGATGATGAGATGAGCACGTCAAGGGAAGACCTGTCTTTACGTCAAGCTTATAATCTCCAGATGGTTGTCGACGGTGACGCTGGCTGTCGCCGGTGATGACGCTGGCTGTTGCCGGTGTCACTGGTGGTTGGTATCGGAGTCGGAGATGAAGAGAGTAGCAGAGGAAGAGTAGCAGAGAGCAGAGAGGTTAGGGGTTAGGGCTCGATTCGATCGAGTATGCTCGAATGCTCAAATGAGATTTCAATCTCGTTTTTTTAATTTTTTTTAAATTAATTTAATGTTACAAATGCTAATATGTAACACCTATATAACAATTCACCCCTTAGATTCTTTCCGATTGGAATCTACTTTTCAAATTATGTTTTACCTTTGATTTGGAATAAAATAAATTACAATTTTTAAAACTCAAAAAGTCGGTCACCTAGTGTAATATTGCGTCCGAGTCGTTTGAGGCGACGACTCAGAGATGCCTCAAAGCCGAGTCGAACGCCTTATTGAGTTTGCCTGTGGTGACACTCGCCATAGGCCCTTCATTTCTGCCAAGGCAACGCCTTGACAACTATGTATTGAAGAGGATTGTTGCCCTTGGGTTTACACTATTTGGTTCCTAATTGCAAGGAACTAGTGGGTTCCTTGCTGGCCATGATGTGTGGCTGTCGAGAGGACACTCATATTTGGAGTTAAAAGAGGTTGAAGACAATGATGGTGATTTTATTCTTCAGAATCATTTATTTTGTTAATTGGCTATCATGTTTTTGCACATATGGTCATTAATCTGTTCTCTTGGTCAAAATCAGTTGTTGATGAATTTCTATTGCATCATGATTTTCCAGTTGACAGCTTGGTTCAGCATCACAATATGATCCTTCAATCTTTTGAGTGAAAGGGAGGTTGGAAATGGTTATTGGGATTTTATTCGTTACTGTGGTGGGATGATTGAAGATAAATTTATTGGGATCTTACTTGTTGGGTCTCTCACTCTCTTGCTTGTAAGATTTGTTGAGGTAGCTATCCTTTCAGTGCTGAATGTTGGTCACTATTTGTTCACATGTAGTGCTACATGTGAGGGGGAGATGAAGATGCTTATTGCAAGTAATGTAATCTGACACCGGAGCTAAGGAGTGAGCCTAATTGGGATGAATAAGTTGTGATTGTTGTTGGAGCTGCACTTTTATGGGTTCTTGTGTAGCCATTGAAGCTATACTTTTACAGAATTTTGTGTAGCCACTGGAGCTACAACTTATATGGGCTTCTCCATTGCCATTGAAGCTGCAACATTGTAGGTTTTTATGTAGCCATTTTGGAGCTGCACTTTGATAAGCTTTTTTTGTAGCTATTGGTGCTATAGCTTTTAGTTTTTATGTAGCCACTTTAGCTGCATTTTTATGGGATTTCATGTAGCCATTGGAGCTACACTCCTATAGGTTTTGAGTTATCGTTGGAGCTGTACTTATAATGGATTTTTATGTGACCGTTAGGTTCTGTAATATTTTGCCTTCATTGGGAAGGATCTTTGATATGGTGCTACATTTTGTTGTCTTCCTTGGGAAGAGCTTTTGGTATTGGCATGTTGCTAGTTGGATTTGTTTGGACTATTATTGTGGATGAATTAATAATAATTGATTGGAATGTTGCTTTGATCTTGCTAGCACTCATGACCACGTGGGTTCAAGACTTGGGCTGCCTTTCATATGTTCTTGTCGGTTTAAGCTCGAGCTTTCTTTTTGATGTGTGTATACTCCAATTAGAGGGCAAGTGTTGAGATATGGTATAACAACACTATATACCATATCTCAACACTTCATTGTTTTATCATGGCTCCCTTTATTGTTTTCTCTCTCTTTGGAATTTTAAAATTGTTTAATTTGTTACAAGTTGGGAATAATTAACATCCAGGCTTCAACTTGAGGGGGGAAATCTTAGAAGTTATCGATTAAGGGGTTCACAGCAATGTTGACATGAAAATGTTGTGAACAATTCGTATAGGCACTGTTCACATGAACAGTGATTTTATTGTTCATGGTGTATTTCCTTTTATTCCCGTAATTGGGTTGTGTCTTATTATATATATTGAATGAAGTGGGAGTCTCAACATGTGGTCATGAGTCCCAAGGTTATATTCATCTCCTTTTTGTTCTCTTTCCTTCTTCCTGAATCTATCTTTTTCTCTACTCTTTACCAAGGACTGGATACAGCTTTGGGATTGATTTACATTGCGTAGGGTAAGACTTGCTGGAACATGGCCAATACCTAAAATGAAGATGTAGCACTTTTTTTGGCAGTCGAATTTGTGGAATTTTCCACTGGTGACTTTTAAAGCTCCAAGTTTGCAGAGAAAAATATTTATAAATAATCAAATATTATGTCATGACTCCTGATGTCTCTGTGCCTGTGTCAAATTTCTGCAGACTACATGTTAGAACGAGGTTTATAGTTGGTTGAAAGTCTTTCTTCAGTTGTCTATAGTAGTTACAGTGCAAGGAAATTTTACTTCTTTTTTTGGGTAGAAGGAAATTTTACTTCATTGGCAGTTAAAATTTTTCCCAATCCATACTTCCATTAGAAAGGTGTAGTATTTGTGTTTAGCCTCAGATAGAATCAGAAGTTTAACATGATCTAGGCATGAATTTTGTCCTACACTTGCTGCATTTGGCATCATTGGCTTGTGAAGTTCTGTTCATGATCCATGCTTGATTCTTTGTTATATGTTACATTTTTTTTTAATTCATTGCATTTCTGTACACTTCGATTTTGTACTGGAACCAGAGTTAATTGTTTGTTGTCCCTTTCAACTTGCAGTTGGAGATCTATAGCAAATGTTATAAGGACTACCCATTGGTTATTCAAGGTGCTGGAGCAGGAAATGACACTACTGCAGCTGGAGTTCTTGCTGATATTATTGATCTTCAGGATCTCTTTTCTTCATAAGGATTCATTTTCTTTTGTGTGGGTAGAGACAGAGACAGCGACGGAGAAGAGAGAGCCTTTCTTTCCCCAGGAATTTTCTTGATTCTGGATCTTCGGGGAAACTCTCTGCTGGGCCTGTACGCCAAATTTCAGCCGTAGAAGGGAAATCCTTTTTTGAAGGACCACGAGCTATGGACATCTTTCTTTTCTTGCTTCCAACTAAGAAACAAATATATAGGAAATGTTGGTAGTTACCTGGGTAACTTAAAACAACTACTGGGTGTAATTGATGGGCTGTGGTCTGCTTAATATGCCCAGACTCTCCAAGAGGTCTCAAGTTCCAAGTCGCACTCTGGCTCACGAAAAGTGACATGTGATAAGAGGTAGCTTTGACAGCTATGATCTCCACTTCCTTTGTAATCACAATCATTGGGTTTACCATTGCTATAAGTTGCCTTTCAAACATTGCTCAGGTGACAAAACTCGGAGGTTTTAACCAAAAAAAAACAGAAAACAAAATCAAAAGGTGAGAGTTCAAGCAGCTCTAGTGTTATAATTGTCAAACACCCCACTTTCCGGTAGCGGATTAGATTGTCAATTACATCATCAGTAATAATAAATACACAAAATTTCATAACCAAGAGTAAAGAGCAATTTAATAACAGGTTAATGAATAAATGTTTTCAAAATCCAAGATAACATTGAATGATATCAAAGGAGTGTATTAACGGTAGGTAACAATGCATGTAACAGTGGAAGCAAAAAATTATCGAAGGAACCTTCATGTTTTATCATTGTCCTGCAACTTCTTAGGGTACTCTATTTTGTATTTCTCGATTCATGGAGTCATGAGACCTTCCTTCATAGACAACCTGGACTCTCTTCTAGTCAATAAGTGTTAGAAATGCATTTCATGTACTCGCAAAAAGCTTTATTTTAATCAGGAGCAGATTTCATTGATGCCTCCAATACCTCTTTAGAGGTGTTTTTCCACGTATGAGAAATTTCTTCCTATTTCTGAATAGACATCCGACGAAAACAAAGATAATCCACAAGGATGAGTTCTAATGAACTCAGTAAAGCAACAATTTCATATATGTACCAAATCACGTAATGAATAGTAGATGAAATAATGAAATGCATCTAGTATTCAAATTATGCGAGTTTCTATATAGGCAGACATGCTTTAAGATATTCCTCCTCTAGGTAGGTCTCGTTACTTTGATCTCTCACGGATTGACTACATTTTTTGGAATCCTGGGTAAGGGGTACAGTCTTCATCATCAACTATGGCTAGGGTAGGTCCACACTCTCTCACCACAGCCATTGGTTTGAGTATTGGCGCATGTGAGGATTATAAACTCAATGCAAGGTCCTATGGTAATACATTACATGTGGTCTAGAAACCCTTCCTCCTATCTAGTGTATTGTTGGTCTAATGTCCTCACCGCCTAGGAAGGTGAATCCTCAAGGACCAATTACCTTTATTGGATCCAATTCCTTAATCTTATGGTCATCCACATATTATTGGAACGGATACTCTCATGTTCCCTTACAACACCCAAACCATCTTTTGGACGCTCATAAGCCCAACTCTAATGTATGCAACCCTACCATTGCATGATAAACTGTCACACACCACCCACCAGTATCGGTCCTACCCGACAACCTGTGGGTGCAATACATCACAATATCCACGATTTACCATCAATAAAAGTAAATGCAAGCAATAATAATCAAGAACAAGAGTAAATTCAAATAATTCAAATAAAAAATAATTACATGAGTCCAAATACTCCAAGAATGAATCAAAGAAAAGAATTAAAGTGATATGTTCCAAAAATTGATCGAGTTCAGCGAAAGCAAAATTAAACTAATTCAGTTTTATTCTTTTAGTTCTCTCCTGAGCGAGGGTCTTCTCTTCTAATTTAGCAACAAGGGGAGCCATCCAACTCTCCTCCACCGA
The DNA here is from genome assembly GCF_041222555.1 of Hakea prostrata. NCBI lineage: Eukaryota > Viridiplantae > Streptophyta > Magnoliopsida > Proteales > Proteaceae > Hakea > Hakea prostrata. Next base: position 45,528,720 of record NC_142602.1, on the reverse strand, counting down.
CTTCTCGAAGTGTTGAATTATCTATCTCCTTCTACCGCCAATGGGTGCTATAAGCACACTCCAAGCATCTGCAGGAGGCTTCATGACATACATCTCCGTCTCCCACTGATGTCGCTACAACTTCTTCACAGGAGTCGCTCTAGTCATACAGAACTTCTCCTGATCCAGTATACCCATCTGTATAATATAATGTAACATACAAAAAGGAATGAGTTCTGACAAAGTCAGTAAGGAAAACACATCTCACATACATATTGGTAGTGTTCCTATATATATATATATAAAGAATAATATTCAAATATATGGATGTAGCTATAAATCTAACTATGCAAGTCTCTAAATGGTGGATATGCTTTAAGATATAACACCAGCCCTCCTCTGGGTAGGTCTAGTCACTCTAATCCCTCACGGACTGGTTACCTCTATTGGGATCTTGGGCAAGGGGTTCACTCCTTGTCAATCAACCATGGCTGGAGTTTAGGTCCACACTCTCTCACCACGACCATTAGCATGAGTACTGGCGCATGTCAGGGTTTTTAATCCAATGCAAAGTCATACAGTAATATACTACATGTAGTCCAGATACTTCCCCTATGGCACCAACCAACTCGATTCAGAATCCTTCTCTACCTAGGAATGATAACTCTCACGGACTGGCTACTACTGTTGGACTCCATTCCTTAACCCTATGGTCATCCACATATTGTTGGGGCGGATGCTCTCATGACCCCTCACGACTCTCGACCTTTCCTTGGATGTCCATGAGCCCAAACCCTTAACATATGCAATCCTACCAATGCATGATCAAAAGTGGACCACTGAATCTTCGCAACTGGATACTTCTGTAGGATGAGACAGAGTCGCGTCACCGTCATCACAGGTCATTCGGCTTCAGTACCCCTATCGAAAGGGTAGTAGCATGTGTGGGTACCTAACCATGCAATCTAGACTCCCTAGGTATGTCATCCAGCAACCATGATAGTGCTATGGGGCATCAATAGGCAGTGTCCCATCCCACAGCCCCTGATAAGACAAACAATGGATACCCAGTATGGATACCCTCCACCATAGTTACAACACATCATAACTCATCATTGCATACTCAGTCATTCAACATCATAAAGTAATGGAATAAATCTAAACATGATCCACAATATACATTTAATTACAATTCATTGAATCATACTATTACAACAAATTATAAAAACAATGATGTATATAAGTAATCAATCAGTTCATCATAGAGCATATCATTGCATATATATAAGAGTTTTGCCATTAATTGTAGATATGTAAAAGCTTATTATAGTGCAGTTAGACCTCACTCACAACAATCCTAGTATACCTCAGAGATCATCTAAAGATAGGTTACAAAGTTACATTAAGGACATGAGTCAAATCAGAGCAACAACCAACTTCACAGGGCTACTGTGACCCAGCCGGTCACTTGGCCAACCAACCACCCCTGTTCTAGACTACATCTAAGTCTGAAATTCTGACTTTTGATCTCCCAATTTTGATCCATTTTGGGATGATCTAAAACCTAATTTTGTCCTTAAGGAGCCTACAACACAAGCACGAAACAAAACCCTAGAATTCTAATGATTCAATATTCACATCATCTCCTTCAATCATATCTATCCTTTATTTAGATTCAAGGATCCATTTTCGGACATGATCTAACCAAGATCACTGATGGGGAATAAAACCAACATAATTAACTCACTACCAATCCATTAAAGAGGATGGATCCACACCATTCAAAGAGATGAGGAAAGAATGTAGAGGGTGTGAGATCGACTTACCTCCGATTGGGAAAGACCAAAGACTGTGACGGAAATAAGAAGTTTTCTTGGATTGGCAGGATACTACAAAAGGTTTATTGAGAACTTTTCTAGGTTGGCTGCTCCCATGACTAAGCTGACTAGAAAATAAGAGAAGTTTGTTTGGACTGACGCGTGTGAGAAGAATTTTCAAGAGTTGAAAGATAGATTGACAAGTGCCCCGGTTTTGACTATACCTGATAGTTCTGGCGGTTTGACAGTTTATATTGATGCATCAAAGATTGGTTTGGGTGCTTTGCTTAAGGGGTTGATCCCCAACTCAAACCTAACCCCATACAACATGTGGGGGTGTTCTTACTTTGATTCTAGACATCTTCAATCACAACTTGACTTTGACTAATGATCTACTTTCCCAGTCCATCAGGGTTTCTACAATTTCTTCTTTAAATTCCTGGTATGGTAGGTTCTTCATCAGCTAAATCCAGATCTATGGGCTCATGTATAGATCATGGACTTCAATCCAGATATTCCACAACTTATTTCGAATGGACCTTCGAGTACTCGAACTTGCAATACGGATCCCAGGTTAGAATTACGGGGGTTGTTACATAAACAGTAGACCATAAAGTCTCCTCATGGACTAGTTACCTCTTTTAGATGACACAGAGTCATGTCACTGTCAATCACGGGTCACTCGACTTCAATACCCCAGCCAAAAGGATAGTAGCATGTAGGGATACCTAACCATGCAATCTAGACCTCCTAGTCATATGGGACAACAACTATGAGAGGGCTAGGGGCATCAGAGGACAATGTCCCATACCACAACCCCTGATATCCCAAGCTAGGAGCATCAAGCTAGGTATTCTCCAATCATAGTTGCACCAAACATATCATTCAACACTAAGCAAAGTAATAAAATGCATTAATCATCAGTTATGACACTTCATTAACAAGTAAAAATGCATAACAATAATTACAACAGGTTATAAGACTATTGACATGTACAGAAAAGTAAACAGTTCATCATATTATCATTTCAGCCACACATGCAATTGTGTTCTTGCCTGTTTCAACAAAAAAATATTGAAAAACGTGCTAGTCTCCAAAGAAAATAGACTAATAGATCCTAGAAAACCCCTAGATTAAGATTATAAGGTTACATTAGGGTTTGAGAGTCAAACTGTCACAACCACCCAGCCGGTACCCTACCTGGCATACCCGAGTGTGTGATCCACAGCCCCGAAGATCAAGTATTGAGGAAATCATCCTCCCACATATACAATAACATACTCATGAACAAGATATAATCAATGCAACATTATATAAACAAAGAGATCAAAATAAGAAGAAGAGAATGACAATATAATCAGAGTGCGGAAAGAATGATACCAATATAATAATCAAATGTAGAGTGTGCGGAAAATCACTCCACGTAATACAACAGAAAGTAGATCGAAAGTCAAAACTAAGCTATTACATCTGGAAACAAAAGCTAAAAGAAAGGGGAAGATTGTTCTATCAACTAAACTAAGGTCTCTTCTGACTTATAAAGAATATCTTCATAAACATAAACTTTAGAAATCAAACACGGCTGCTTCCACTCCAAGGTAGGGCTAATCTTGGTACGTAGCCTGATCACACAAAGAATCTTCATCGTAATCTTCGTAACCGCTAGCACCTTGAGAGTAGAATGCATCATCGACTTGCGCAACATAGTATTGGTCTTCATAATCGTCAGTACCTGCAGGATAATCTAATAAAGATATTTGCACAAAAAGGAGTGAGTTCAAAAGAACTCAGCACAGCAAGTTATTCCATAACAACTTAGTAAAACATAACACAACATAATATGATGCAAAATGAAATGAGACAGACAATGCATGTATGAATCTAACTCTATGTATGCTGGTCTCTATTGGCAGACATGCTTTAAGTCATAACACCATACTCCTCTAGGTAAGGTCCAAACTACTCTCCCTCAGCCATCTTGGTATCTTGGGTTCTCCGGTTGGTAATGGGTCCTGCATCCCTCTCGGACATTCCATGGATGGGGTTTAGGTCACCGCTCTCTCACGCCACCGTTTGGTATGAGTACTGGCGCATGTCAAGGTCAAGCCTAGCCCAATGCAAGTCATCTACTTAGTTATATCAAGTCAGAGTTAGATACTTCCATTCCTCCCCTCTCGGGATCCTTTCCGGTATCCTTCTCCCTAGAGTTAGCGTATCCTATGACTACAACCAACTCGGACTAGGGACTCATCAACCCTATTGGGCATCCACAAATAATAGACGAGAAGCTCGCATGTCCTCTCACGAATATAACTCACTAGTCTCGAGTGCCCATGAGCCCAAGTCTACTAATTGCAACCGTACCAATGAATGGCCCCCACAATGTGATCCATGTCCTCTCACGGATATAACTCACCGATCTTGAGTGCCCACAAACCCACATTGCTGCCACGGGTTACTCGGTCTCAATACCCTTCCGAATCGGGTCCAATATAACAGGGACATCCTAGCCAAACACAGCTAGACAAGCCCTAGGTATGACAACCAATAATCTGGGAAAGCATCAAAGGGCACCATAGGAAATGTCCCATACCATTCCCACTGATGTCCAAGGACAAAAATGTCAAAAGGACATTCCCCAACTCAAATCATACCTAATCAATCACAATCCCAACTCAGTTATGACATGTGCAACTGATATTCCATCATATAGAAAGATACATAGAACATGATCAAATGAATAAGTAACATCGCATGAATAAGTATCCATACATGATCAAAGCAATATGAGAAATACATGGTTAAGATCCTACTGTACTTAAGGTACTTACAGCAGTAGCATCATGATAAGAAACTATAAGAACAAAAGTGTTTTCATGAAATTCCCAAATTAGAAACTACGATCATGCAATCTAGGTTATTATGGAAACAACCGTCCTTACCTTAATTAGCTTCTATGAAAATCTGGAGATCAAAGGGAATGGTTCCAAAGTTAGCAAATAAACCCTAAACAAGCATAAATACATCATTAAGAAAAAAAGCCTAGAAGATTAGAAGTCAAACGGATCAAATCAGATGAACAACAAAGCTATTGCCAGCCTTGGTCGATTAGGTGGTAGCTTGGTCCAATCGACCAAGCAATCGACCAGATGAATAGTATGCAGCGGGATTCAAAATTTTGATCCGAAACTCATCTTCTGGGATTCAAAACACTCCGAAAATTCAAAGGAACATTAGGAACAATAATCTAAGACTAACTAGCATATATTAGACATCAAACAATGATCAAAATCATGACTTTCTAATTTTATCAAAACATGGTTTTCAATGAAAAACAACCATGGATTCAAAGGAGAAAACAAGGATTCATTCTTGATGAATATCAATAGTAGATCATTCATGAATCTCATGAAAACATATCTAACATGCTAGAGAAATCAAATCAAAGGAATGATCATGGCTTCATGAAGAAATCATAAGAATCATGGTTAAAATCAAGTATGAAGATCATTGGAATGAATGGAGATTCATTCCCAACCTTGGAGACTGTAGAAGAGGTGTTTGCAAGGATGCAATACTTTCTTCATAATCATAGTAGTAAGAATTTGATCATGCAAGAGTAAATCAATAACAATTATGAGAGATTACTAACCTTGATTGAGGAACAAAAGATGAAAAACTTGTGAACTTGCAAGTAGATCTTCTTCAACACCAAGAGAGGCTTTGAGAGGGGTTCTCCACGTTCTCTAAGGGTTTTAGAAACAAAAGAGGCTAAGAAACACGTAATTTTAATATATAGGGCACCAAAAGGCCTAAACAGAGGAGCTTCTCGGATTTGTCCTTGTTGGTTAATTGGCTGGTCGACTGACCCAGTTGAACACCCAGTCTACCAAGCATGACATCAAGGCCAAACTAGGGACATCAAGTTCCAAACCTCTTCCAAATCCAATGGGCTTCTCACAACTCAACATATGACTTACCTAGTATAGAGGAATGCCTTCAAATCATGTCCAACTAGGCTTTAGGTCCATCAACTAAGCTCATCTTCATCAAGGTGTAGTTTCATTTCCAAATCTACCAAAGCTTCTAAATATGGTGTTGGAATTTATTAATATAATTAATAAATTAAATGCCCAAGGGCAATATTGGAAACTCACTATTAGGGCGGTTACAAAATAGGGTTATATATTTTGGTAACCACCGCATTAGTAAGTAAGTGTGTGATTCATTCGCACGAGATTTATCTCTGAGAAATGGCGGCTCCATCTCTCTCTTCCTCTCTTTTAGAATCGCAGGCTTGGAAATTTTTTCCTTTCCTCGCTTTTGATCTTCATTCCATTAATCCACGGCATTTGGGTTGTGGATATCATTCCCTTTCCTAGTGATTGTGGAATCTCCCCGGTAAAGCTTTGGTGGTGGAACGAGAACGTGGATCTAGACTTCCGCTGCGAATACTTCATAAAAGGGAAAGCGAATCCAGGTAAGGAATCTTTCCCCCGTCAATTAAACAATATTGATATATATGGAGTATTACCAACATTGGTATCAGAGCCATTGGTTCCCATGGTTCTTTGTTCCTCCCCATTGTTTATTTTAATTGTATGGATCCAATGGGAGGATTAAGGGTTTAATACGAAACCCATGGGGGAATTGATAGGGTTTATGGAAACCCTTATTTTGGTTCGGATCCGAGTGGGAGATCCTTGTGAATTTCCCTAATGAAGATTTGCATTAATTGATAATCCATGATGATAATTTTTTGTTTAAAATTTTTTGTTGGATTTTTTTTCATGTGTTTTTGGATGATTTTTTGAGTGAAAAAACGTGTTTTACTGTTTTTTGGAAAAATTTCGTTCATGAAAAATCCAGAAAAAACACCGTTTTCTGGTCACAGAATGCCAGACGAATTTTCCGTCTGGGCAGACGGTCATCCGTCTGGTCACAGAATGCTAGACGGAATTTTCGTGTGGCAGACGGTCATCCGTCTGGGCATAAAAGGCAGACGGAATTCCGTCTGGGAGATGGATTTTTTTTGGATATTGGTCTGTCCAGTTCAGAATGTGTTTCTAACTTACTGGACACCAATGGCCCGACAATCTGTGTGATGTTTGGGCATTGAGGGCCTATTGGGGCCTAGTGGGAGCTAATGAGGTAGAAGTGTTCTGTGTGAACCACCTCATAACTTTAACATGATTGCATGTTTTATTTTAATAAAACTATTTTTTATTTTGGGTCTATCAATCATGTTTCTTGCACAGAATAGTGGATAAGTCTATGTGGGTTTGCATGAGAATTTGATTGAATGTTTGTTAGCATCTCTTTTGGTTTAAATGCTTATCCCATAGGTTGACTATGCTAGTGTGATTTGCTGTTGCTTGAGTTGTGTTTTATGCTAGAATAGTTGAACTCATCCTAGTATGTAATGTCTCTAGAATAAATGGCTGCTACCAAGAGCATTGTTGCTAACTTCGCGAAAGGAGATAAACCGAATGAGAGGTATTATGACCTTTGGCACCGAAAGGTGCAGTATCTCCTAGAAGAAAAGAACATGCTGGAAACCGTAAACTAGACCATGTCCCCACCTGAGGAAGGTACCACTGCATAGTATAGCAAGAACCTTGAGCTTTACAATGCCTGGAAGAGGAAAGACCGGGTAGCCAGGATTACAATCCTGAGCTCCATGAGGGATGACCTGATGCTTCGTTATGAGAAGCATATGACTGCAAAGTCTTTGTAGGAGGCTGTGAAGTTCCAGTATGGAGGGACTTCCACCACAAGAGGCCGCCAGCTCAGACTCGCATTTGACAGTTATAAGATGCGCTAGGGTCACACCATGAGGCAGCATATAACCATCATGTCTAACATGATTAGTGAGTTGAGCGCATGTGGGCGCCAGAAGACTGATGAGGAGCAAGTCTCTGCGTCATCAGGTCATTGCCTAAGTCTTGGGAGCAAATGAAGATCTTCTTGACTCATGTTGATGAGGTCAAGACATTTGATCAAGCTGCCATGCACCTTGAGCTAGAGGAGGATCGGATGTTGGCCGATGTCCCTCACATTGAAGTAGTTGCTGCTAAAGCAAGCACTAGTAAGGGTGCAGGCTTCAAGCGCAAGAAGGAGAGAGCTCAACCTCAGTGGTCTAGGCAAAGTAACAGAGGTGGGAACAGAAACAAGAGTGGTTTATGAGACATGGTTTTAGAGTTGTATTTGAAAACAATTCTTTGGTTTTGTATCTGGGTGATACAGTTTATGGTTATGGTTTTCTTCTGAATGGTTTCATTGTATTGGATAAAATTGATTATTCATTTAATTCTAGTAGTGCTTTTGTTTGCCAAGATACTGTGTGTATTGTTTCTAATTTGTGGCATGCTAGACTAAGACATATTGGCTTAGATAGGATGAACAGGTTGGCAAGAGAAGGTCTCTTAGGCCAAGGTTCACTATTTGATTTGCCAACCTGTGAGTCATGTCTAGCAGGAAAAGCAACTAGAAAACCATTTAAAAAGGCTTTGAGAGCCTCTCTTCCTTTAGAACTTATCCATTCAGATGTGTGTGGACCCATGAATGTGCATACTAGAAAAGGACAGGCTTATTTCATCACATTCATAGATGACTATACACGGTATGGTCACATTTATCTAATTTCTCATAAGTTAGAAGCTTTGAAATGTTTTAAGAAATTCATGAGCTTAGTTGAGAATCAGTTAGATAAAAAGATTAAAACTCTTAGAACGGATAGAGGTAGAGAGTATCTCTCCGATATGTTCAAAGGGTTATGTGATGCAAAGGGGATATCTAGACAACTTACTATTCCAGGGACTCCACAGCAAAATGGGGTTGCTGAGAGGAGGAATAGAACCTTGCTAGACATGGTGAGATCCATGATGGCGCAGGCAAATCTACCCATCTCTTATTGGGGAGATGCTTTGCTGACTGCGGCCTATATCCTCAACAGAGTTCCAACCAAATCGGTTCCTTCCACACCATATGAGTTGTGGACCGGAAGGAAGCCAGATTTGAGTTACTTGCGCGCATGGGGATGTACAGCATATGTTCATTCTACTTCTCACCAATATGGAAAGCTTGGACCCAGAGGAAGAAAGTGTATCTTTGTGAGATATTCTGAACCCTCAAAGGGCCATGTCTTCATTGGACTAGATGAGAATGAGAGGAGAACGGAACTTGAGTCTAGGGATGCAACATTCTTGGAGAATGATTTTCCATCTCTTTCAGGAGTTAACAAAGAATCATCGGAATTCTTTGAGATACAAGATAGTGGTCTTGTCACTCCAGGGATTCAGATTCTGGATAATGAACCTGGGGTTCATCCAGAAGATCCTAGTGGGAGTGGGAGTGCAGATGTGATAGCTACCTTAGACGGTGAGCGATCTGACATGCACTTGTGCCGTAGTGGGTGCGGGCTAGTTCCTCGTCGACGTTTAGACATAGAGGATGAAGCCTACATGGTAACTCCTGAAGAGATCGACTGTGAGATGACTTCAGTCGATGAGCATGAACCAAAGAGCGTGCAGGAAGCTCTTGCTGGGTCAAGCTCAAATGAATGGTTGAAAGAAATAAAGGAAGAGTTGGAGTCGATGAAAGTTAATCATGTCTGGGACTTGGTTGACTTGCTGCCAAGCCGAAAGGCAATTGGGAACAAGTGGGTTCTCAAGATCAAAAGAAAGGCGGATGGATCTATTGAGAGATTCAAGGCTTGTTTAGTGGCTAAGGGTTACACCCAACGAGAGGGCGTTGATTATGAGGAAACTTTTTCCCCTGTGGTTAGGTTTGCCTCAATTCGCCTCATACTAGCTATTGTTGCTCAGTTGGACTTGGAGCTTTATCAGATGGATGTAAAAACTGCTTTTCTGAATGGAGAACTTGAGGAAGAGATCTATATGGATCAACCTCAAGGCTTTGAAGCTAATGGACTTGAGCGCAAAGTGTGCAAGCTTAAGAAGTCCATATATGGCTTAAAGCAAGCATCTAGACAGTGGAATGTGCACTTCCACCAAGCTATGATGAAAAATGGTTTTTCCATGCTTGAGGAAGACCACTGTGTTTACACCAAGAGATTTGATAATAATTATGTCATTCTGACACTGTACGTAGATGACATACTTATGGCTAGCAATAGCAAGGAGCTATTGGAAACCATTAAGAAATGGTTGTCCTCCGTATTTGATATGAAGGACATGGGTGAAGCAAGCTATGTGCTTGGTGTCAAGATTGTCAGAAATAGGCAAAAGAGATTACTGGGTTTATCTAAAGAGACCGATATTGACAATGTCTTGACGAGATACCAGATGCACAACTGCAAACCAAATGGTACTCCAGTGGAGAAGGGTTTGCATTTGAGCCTTGATATGGGTCCTAAGACTCCAGAGGAGAAAACCAAGATGGAAAGAGTTCCATATTCCAGTGCAGTGGGTAGCCTTATGTACACTATGATGTGTACTAGGCCGGATATTTGTTATGCAGTGGGTTTGGTTAGTCGGTACCAATCAAACCCAGGCATAGAGCACTGGAAAGCAGTCAAGAGGATATTGAGATATCTCAGAGGAATGAGTAACTACATGTTGTGTTACCAAGGAGTGGATTTGCGCTTAGTTGGCTATAGTGATGCCAACTGGGCTCGAGACATCGATGAGCGCAAATCAACCTCTGGATATGCTTTCTTGCTGAATGGCGGGGCCATTTCGTGGTGTAGCAAGAAGCAGACTTGTATATCCCTCTCGACCATGGAAGCAGAGTATGTGGCATGCTCAGCTGAGGTTCAAGAGGCTGTTTGGTTAAGGAGATTCCTTCGACATACTGGGATTGTGATGACATCCAAAGAGGCTGCCCTTGTCTACTGTGATAGTACGGCTGCTCTTAGCTATGTCAAGGACCCCAAGTATAATGGGAAGACCAAACATATATAGTTGAGATATCACTTTATTAGAGACATTACATCAAGGAAGAAAGTTGTACTTAAGCATATATCTACTAGTTTGATGGTAGCTGACCCTCTTACCAAACCTATAGCCAAGGATGTTTTTATTTCTCATGTAAAATCCTTGGGCTTGCGTAGATTGTGACTTATTTTTGTACTGAGACTTTCTTATTAATGAGTAATATGAGTTCATTCCAGCATTTATTCTTATTCACTTTCTATGTGATTGTGTTTCTTCTAGCATAAAACAAGATATGTCAATAGGCAAGAGAATGGCTCACTCACATGAGCATTCGCCTCTGGCACCTTGGAGGCGAGCAGAGATGAGACGGATTGTGAATGACTTTGTGTAGGTCAATTCATAATCATGATGTCACCTTGATTTGGAATCAAGATGAGTTTCTCTATTGTGAAGTGAATCGACATGAATGTTCCCACTATTCATGTTGCCTATAAGAGCCAGGTGCGAGTACTTTATGTGGCACTAGGGTGGCGACAATAAAGAAACTTGGGTTAGGCGCAAGAGGTTGCGACTAGACTAAGACCTGTATGGTGTTGAGATGGACATACGTTCTATTGTATATAGAATGCTCCACCATAGCACATATATCATACTATATGTGCTTAGCGATCATTGGAAATAAGAGGATGGATCCCTGCTCCTCTCATTGTGTGAGTCCTGGACCTTATGGTCCATTAGTGTTCTTAGTGACTTTCGACGACATCATGAAACGAAGGGTTGATGTGGCTACTTTGGGGTGTTACCTATGGTCATGATTGATTCGACCTAAAGGGGCACTACCCGGGAAAGGAGTCAATCCTAAGTGTAGTGATGGTCCGGGCGAAAGGAAAGGTTTGATTCAACTGCACCCTAAAAAGTGTTTGCTGGCACCAACTGTATGTGTTACAGTAGTGAACATTTTAAGGACAAGAAGGTGATCTCTCAGAGGGATCGAGATACCTTTAGTCTGGTGAGTTTGAATAAACCTAGGACGCTGTGTTATACTAATGCTTATTTGATTTGTTTCTATGAGTGATGTGCCATTCTGGCCTTCTGGGAAGGTTTCTAGTTTGGGGCTCACGCGTGCAGGTATATCACCGGTCGCACAACCCATTTTGCCAGTATGACTTGTGGATGTTAGTGTCTGGGACACAGGTGGTCTATGTATCTGGGATACATAGTGAAGAGATCAATATATATGTATATCTGGGATATACATGTGTGTCTGGGACACAAGAGGTCTATGTATCTGGGATACATAACAGAGAGATTGTATATGTATATCTGGGATATACATGTGTGTCTGGAACACAAGAGGTCTATGTATCTGGGATACATAACAGAGAGATTGAATATGTATATCTAGGATATACATGTGTGTCTGGGACACAAGAGGTCTATGTATCTGGGATACATAGCAGAGAGATTGAATGTGTATATCTGGGATGTACAAGTGTGTCTGGGACACATTGAAAGATTAACACTTGCCCTTGTGCAAGTGGGAGCTGTTGGAATTTATTAATATAATTAATAAATTAAATGCCCAAGGGCAATATTGGAAACTCACTATTAGGGCGGTTACAAAATAGGGTTATATATTTTGGTAACCACCGCATTAGTAAGTAAGTGTGTGATTCATTCGCACGAGATTTATCTCTGAGAAACGGCGGCTCCATCTCTCTCTTCCTCTCTTTTAGAATCGCAGGCTTGGAAATTTTTTCCTTTCCTCGCTTTTGATCTTCATTCCATTAATCCACGGCATTTGGGTTGTGGATATCATTCCCTTTCCTAGTGATTGTGGAATCTCCCCGGTAAAGCTTTGGTGGTGGAACGAGAACGTGGATCTAGACTTCCGCTGCGAATACTTCATAAAAGGGAAAGCGAATCCAGGTAAGAAATCTTTCCCCCGTCAATTAAACAATATTGATATATATGGAGTATTACCAACATATGGAATAGCATCATCAACTTCCATGGGTTCTGGGTCAAACACCATGTCTTCCAGTGAGATGGCCCATAGTTGACTTTTTCCTTCACTTCGAGTCTTTGGACCTACAAACAACAGGGTTTCTGGGTCAAGGTTAGGGCTGGATTTCACACAAACTAGGCAAAAACAACATCAACACAGCCTCTAAAAGCAAGTAGGTTGGTTAAGGTGGTTGGTCAATTGATTCCAAGTAAAAAATTCAGACTTTTGATCACCCATCCTCGATCTGATTTTGGGTTAATCTAAATCCCTTCTTTAGAATTTCAGAGAGGTCACTTAGACTACATATCACAAAAGGGAATAATTTAAATCCACATCATCTTCTTCAATAAGATTCACCATTAAATCGGATATAAAATCCATCCTCTTGGCATGATCCAATCGAGATAATCGATGAAAAAAAGATTAAACTAATCCAAATCACTACCATAGAATTTAGAAGTGAAGATAAAACTCAGTAGCTTACCTCCATTTGGATTCAAAAGTCAAAGGAAACTCGCAAAATTCACCGTAGAAAGAGGTTCCTCTCCACCCACCACATGTGCTCTACCTTTACTCAGTCCACAATAGCCTGCACGAATAAAATATTGCAAAATTAGGTCATGGAAGGGTTTAAATAAGGTGTTGGGGGAAAATTAGGTTTTTAGGCAGGGTTTTCTAATCTACTGCCAGGGTGCTGGTTGCTTGGCCAATAGACTACCTTAAGCAACCGCCCCCTGGTACTTTTCAGTACATAGGCGTTTGCACTCCCGATTGATTCCTAGCTCTGCTGCAACCTTAACCAACATGTGGAGGGGTCTTACCTTGTTCACAGACATCTTCCAGCTCGACCTTTCTTGCGTTGGATATCTGTTTGCCCAGTCCGTTCGAGTTCCGATTGGATCTCCTTTTGGTTCCCAATAAGGTAGGTTCTTCACCAACAATATCCAGATCCATGGGCTCTAAGGCCAAAACATAGGGCTCAATCTAGATAGCCCACAACTTCTTCTGGCTAGAGCTTCGAGTACTCAGATCTGCAATTTTGTATTTCGAGTTAGGAATACAGGGGTTATTACAATAAAAGTTGGCAAATTTTAAAAAGAATTAGAGTTCTTTGCAAGACACCCACTTAAGTGGCCTACAATTCTTGAATGTCTACTTAAGTGGGTTAAATTGTACAATGTCCACTTTGCACTTTTTGTGATTTACAAGTTAGCCATGGTTAACTTTTCTATTATTTTGAAATTAAAATGACCATTTTTCCCATGATGTGTTGATAAATATAATGTCTTTTATATTTAGGGATTTTAAGTTTTTAAATTTACAAAAAGAAACCCTTGACTCCTACTCGATTTCAAAGGCTGAAATTTTCCCACTTGCCATTGCCAGAAATTGTTGCCCCTCCCCTCCTGGAAACCCTGTCATCGTCCCTCCCAATGCCCCTATCTTCTTTTGGCTAAAAGCCGATCTACAATAAGTTGTGTGGTGTCAACCATGAATCCTAGTTATAAAGAAAATTTCATTCTGATGCAATCTTGGGTTTGATAGCCCCTAATGGGGTTCCTTATAAGCCCGCTAAAGCAGTAAGAACCCAAAAATGAGGAACCTATGGAAAAGCTATAAGAGTGGTTAACATTTGTGGTCTCTCTTGAAGAAATGACAGAGTTAGGAGTCATCTTCTTCCTTGTACCAAATGAAACATGTAGTGGGTTGGTTTTATTCAAGTTGAGAAATCTCACTATTAAGGCATCAGATATGCCTAATATCTTAGGTGGGACTTGATCACAAACCTCTAATTACTAGGAAAAAAAAAACACTTGCAACAAAGATCTGCAACAGAGATATGTTAGATTTTCCTTTATTTGAATAAATAAATTAAGATTTTAACTTCTCATAATTCTAATGTGGCCCAAACATTGTTGGTAAGTAAAATTTACTTCAAGGTTACCTGGAGGTGTTTGATGGGAACACCGTTTTCACAGGGCTCATTTGAACTTGTGTATTGTAAAGAAAGACCTTACCATAGTTTTTTCTGAGAACTTTGGTCACGGTTTCATTAGCAAGAAAAATTCTTTGTCTCTCCATCATTTGGTTGCTAAGGAAAAACTGGAAGAATTGGATTTCTTCGACATTAAAGAGGATGGCCTTCTCGGAGAGGAACTTGCAAACAACTTCTAGAAACAAGTTTCTATGGCTGGAGTAAGTATCTTATCCTGTCTTTTGCATGATTGAACAAAAACATTATAGTTTGAGTTTGGAGTTCAATATTAAGTAGATTGAATACTTTGTTGTAGTTCTTATATTTGGCATCAAAGCCAAGTTTTCCCTCTACTTGGAATTATTTTTGAAAATTTGTGCATGATGTGAAATCCAGCCCAAACCCTAGTCCAGAAATTAAATTGTTTGTAGGTCCGAAGACCCGAAGTGAAGGTAGAAGACAATTGTGGGCCATCTCAGTGGAAACCATGGTGTTTGACTCAGAACCCATGGTGATTGATGATGGAATTCCCTATATGGAAACCTTACCTAACTTGGAGAAGAAGTTGCAACTTGTCGAGGAAGAGCTTGTATAATGGACTTGAACCCTAGTTTGACACATTTTGGAAGGTCCCTCAATGCTGGGTACTCTTGGTTGAGTTGGGAAAAGCCCCTTTGGAATTTTGGTTTTTGGAGTTGTAAAACCTGATTTTTGGCCTCACTGGGAGTGTTGGTCAATCAGCTTTGGTCGCTCCAAGCGACCAAGCCTGACTGACCAAAGGTGCCAGGGACTGTTTTGTCAATCTTTGAGTTTTTAGGTTATTGAAGCTCTATATATTATAACTTCATGTTAAACTGCCCCATAATGTTCTAAAGCCTCTAGAGAACATGGGAAGCATCTCTTAGCACTCTCATTGGAGCTTTGGAAGATCCTCAACCAATCACCAAAGTTCTTCGACGAATCTTCTTCCTCAAGGTTGGTAATTACTTATACTCACTCATTGATCTACTCTCTCATTGATTTCTTCTTGCCTCTATGATTAAGATGAAGGTATTATGTCATTACCATGACCTCTCCTTCAAGCTCTGTAGTTTAGAGTGAATCTCCATTCACTCTATTACTTCTATGATTTACACAGTTTGATTTAAGAGAGAGATCTTGTGTGATCTTCATGGATTTGTAGTCATTCTAAGTTTTTGATTTCTAATCCATGCTAGATTCATTCCTACGATGGTTTTTGACTATATGATCTACTGTTCTTTCTTTCCTAAAGTGAATTTCTCATTCTCTCTAGTCTTTTAGTAGAATCTGCAGATTGATTTCGATAGAAGCCTAGTTTATGATTAAATTAGAATTCTATTCCATTGACCATTGTTGATGCTTAGACTATGCTAGATAATCTTAATTTACTATTTTAGAATTTTCCTTGAGATTTCAGAGTGTTTTGAATCCCAGAAGATGAGTTTCGGATAAAAAACTAGAGGTTTTGTCCATACAGAATTGCCTTGGTCGGTCTAAGCGACCAAGCATGACCAACTAAAGTAGTTAGTGACAGCAAAGTTGCACTGTTTTGATTCGTTTCATCTCCAATCTTGGAGAGTTTGTTCCTAATGCCTAACCTATGTTTGTTTAGGGTTTCTTTGGTAAACTTTGGATCTATTCTCTGACTTTTCTCTGTAGTTTTACGAAGTTAACTAAGGTTGGGATAGTCATTTACAAATAACCTAAATTACATGTTTGCTCATATTGGAATTGAATTGCATGATCATACTACTGTTTTAGGACTTGTTTATAATTATATTACTACTGTAACTACAGTAGGACATTGCTCATGTGATTCACTTATCTATAGTGAATATGAATGATTGGTTATTACTCATATGAATGGTTTATGATGAGCACATTTATGTGTGAAATCTTAGGGCATAAAGCATGCATTTTATACACTTAGAGTGGAGTTACCTTGGGTTTTATGTTGTTTTTGCAAATTTTAGGACTTTTCAAGATTTAAGCAAATATTTGGAGTTTTGGGCTTGAATCATGTTATTTTACACGTCAAGAAGTTCATTCAAATTCTCAAATGCGAAAATGGGCCTGATCTGGAGCATGATGGGCTAGAGATGTGTGATTATGGGCCAACTCCGAAATATTGAAGAGATAAAGAAGGCAAATGTGATCTACGGCTGAGATTTTAAATCAAATCTACAGAGATATTATTGAGAGAGTCCAAATGGAAAAGAGTCCTTGCATACCTCAATATCTTATTTCCTATCTTGGATTTAATTAAAGAAAGAAAAAGAGGAAAAAGAATTATATTCAGAAAGAAAAAGAGGAAAAATCCCGTTTTTGAATGCCTCTGTACAGTTTCGATCAAACCCTTAATCAAACGGTCATCCGATGTCTGATCGTGCTGATTTTTGGAGGAGAGCTTCACGACTACTTAAACCTCAAATCCAACGGTGGAATTATGCATCTGATCTCTCTAAGTCAGCGCGATTACTACGTTAAAACCCTAATTGGCTGAGTCAGATAGAAACCCTGAGTTTTATTCAAATTCAGCCGTGCTTCATATCTCATGTAAACTCTATAAAAGGAGATCATATTCCATCAAAGGAGAGGATGTTCTAGAGCTTAGTAGAAGCATTCTTTCTTCTCTCTTCAGTTTATTTATGTTTTCTCTAGTTTTCTTTGCTTGCATTAGTGAGATTTAAATTTCTAGATTCAATGTTTAGGTTTAATTTTTTTATGTAATGCAATTCAAGTTCAAGTGTCAAGTTCAAGTTTCAAGTTTTTAGATTTGTTTTTCTCTGGGTCTAGCAATTGCAGATTTAGATCATTCTAGATCTAGATCTGGTTGTTAGGGTTGGTTGAGATTCGAATCATTTGTTCAATTCGCAAGTAAGTAATTTTTTTTATTAATCTTCTCTCCTCCCTCCATTCCCGCTTCTATCTACCCCTCCATATTCTTAATTTAGAATTTACTTTCAGCATTATTTATTGTTCTCCCTTCCCCTAGATCCTTGATCAGAGATGCCTACAGTCGTGCCTCTCTTTGGTTAAGGTTTCATTTTCCTTTTATTGCTTTGTTTATTGCTTTGTTATTTACTTTATGTTATTTATTTTCTGCCTATTCATTCATAATCTCGGACCACTTAACCGGAGCAAGCCTACAGTCGTGCCTCTGCTTCTGATGACGGGTGGTGTTGCATCTGCATTTTAGCTATGAACTAAATTTTACTGACTGCTTTAACATACTAACTAGTTTTACTTTTTTTTTTTCCTTTTTTTTTAATGTTCGCATTTTTTTCTTGTCTTTTATTTATGCATTGATTGTGTTTAATTTATTTTTCGTTTCAATTCAATTGCATTAGACGTATAGATTAGGATCGTTTAGTTTAGTTAATTAGTTAACCAAAAAAAAAAAAAAAAAAAATTGAATCATTCCACTCTCACATTACTATTAAGAAGTTGAATTATAAGTGGCATATCTCCTTGAGATCGACCCGTTAGCTACACGATACCGTGCGCTTGCAGTTGCTTTTAAATTTCAAAAACAAGTTTTTGGCGCCGTTGCCGGGGAGGTATTAGTCCACTTTGTTTTTCAAATTCTTAGGTAAATCGAAGTGATTTAAAAATAAAAAAATAAATTCAAAGATATTACTCTTAACTTGAGTAGAAACAAAAACGTATAGTAGTCCCCACTCTACTGCAGAATGCCCAGGATTCGATTGTAGGTGGCTCCGAAGATTATACAGATTCCCTTGCTGTCAAACCTATAAGCGCTCAGCTATACGGCAACCTTACAGCTTTGGAATCATTGTTTCAATCTTTGTGGTGAAATTCATTACTTTCCCTTTGTTTTTGTTATTTTCTTTTCTTTTAGTTTTAGTACTTTATTTATTTTTTTATTTAAAAAAAAATCTCATTCTTTCATAAGAGCCATTAATTGCATTAAGTGGTTAGTGCATGTGTGTCTGGACTCGTGATTCTACAAATAGAATTGTCCGAGTGTCTAACTTGACCATGGAAGGTCTACCTCCACCACCTCCACCTAAGAGTCTTAGGGATAGATTTTATCCAACCCGATCTGCACAACCTTCCTGTATACGTTTACCTGAAGTGAGGGGTAATAATTTTGAGCTCAAATCTCATTATCTGTCTATGTTACCCCAATTTCATGGGTTATCTGATCAAGATGCATATTTGTTTCTTAGGGAGTTTGAGGAGGTTTGTGTCCTTATGAAGGTACAACAACTCACTGATGATGCCGTAAGACTACGGTTCATTACATTTGCATTAAAGGATCAAGCTAAAAAGTGGCTTTATAGCTTACCTAGGGATAGCATTATCACATGGGAACAATTTACTATCCTCTTCTTGAAAAAATTCTTTCCTTTCTCTATGACGAATAAAATAAGAAATGATATTCTTCAATTTCGTCAAAAACCCAGTGAGTCCTTTGCTAAGGTAATGGAGAGGTTCCAAAGCCTTCTCCAAGAATGCCCTCACCATGGTATAGAATTATGGCATTTATGCCAAATAATTTATGAGGGTATCGATTACCAAACAAAGCAACTTTTGGAATCAATGTGCCCCACAGGATTTACATCATTCACTGATGATTCCGAAGCTTGGAATTTTCTTTTAGACCTAGCAGATAGAACTAGAGAATGGGAGTCAACCCAAGAGTTTGAAAGGACTAGTAGGGGATATTTTGTTGATAGCCAGGTTCATAAGGAAGTACAAATAGATAACATTTTGAAAAAGTTAGAGACTTTGGTAGTTAAAGCTGCACCACCAAGTCAAGCACATTTTATTGACAAATCTATTGCTATGTGTGCATGGTGTCAGTCTCTTACACATGTAATTGAGGAATGCCCTAGCTATTCTGGAGGCCAACATAAAAATGTCAGTGCGATGTTTCCAAACCCGTACAGTAACACGTACAATCCTGGGTGGAAGAATCATCCTAACTTTTCATGGTCTCAAGGGCAAAACCAAAATGGATTAAACAATTATTCCACACAAAATCAATTTGGTGCCCCTCAAAAGCAAAATGCCCAATTTTCTCATTATCCAAATGTCCAGTTCCCTCAAGCCCCAAATTTCCAGAATGCCAATTTAACTAGACCTATCAATCCACCTATTGTGTCTCATACGCCTCACATTGCACAAAATCAATCATCACCTGGTTTCAACAGAGGTAACAATCCAGAGTTTTCTCGTCTCTCTTCCTTAGAGAAGAATATGGAAGTACTTTCCAGCACCTTCATGACTTCTATGCATAATATGGAAAAACAAATTTCCACTCTTGCAAGTGCTTTATCTGAGCGAGAAAAAGGTAAAATGCCTAGCCAACTTGAGTTAAATCCTAGGATTCAGATTCAACAAAGACCACAAAATCAAGTCAACCAAGTTGAATCCTCCCATTCTTCTTTAGCTTCAATTAATTCTGTGTCTGCATTGAGAAGTGGGAAAAGGTATTTAACAGGTGAGTCACATATTAATGTAAAGAGCGAGATTAGTGACCACTGTGATGAGGAGAATGTTCAAGTATCTCCTAATGAGGGTTTGTCTGAGAAACCCATAGAAGTTGAGGATGAGCCAGTTGCTTTAGCAGTACCTAAGTTTGGTGAACGACTATCAGAAACTATGAGAAAAGAGCAAATTTCAAATGAGAGTCCTTATGTTCCTAAGGCCCCTTATCCTAGTCGTCTAGTTAATAAGAAGAAGACTGCAACTATGGAGAAAATTTTTGATGTCTTCAAAAAGATAGAAGTGAATATCCCTCTTTTGGATGCTATATCCCAGATCCCCGCCTATGCAAAAGTGTTGAAAGATTTATGCACTCATAAAAGAATCACTAGCATTCCTAAAAAGGCGTTCTTGGCATGTAACATTAGTTCCATAATTACTCAACCTATAGCAGCCAAGTATAAGGATCTAGGGAGTCCCACCATAGCTTGTGTCATAGGCAATACACACATTGAACATGCTTTACTTGATCTTGGTGCAAGTGTGAATCTTTTGCCTTACCATGTTTATAAGCAACTAGGATTGGGAGAATTGAAAGCAACTAGAACTACTCTTCAGTTGGCAGATAGGTCAGTTAAGATTCCTAAAGGGATGGTTGAAGATGTTTTACTGAAAGTGGGAGAATTTATTTTTCCAGTTGATTTCATTGTGCTAGATACTAAACCTTTTTCAATCAAGGATGAAATCCTAATAATTTTAGGAAGACCATTTTTGGCTACTAGTAATGCATTAATCAATTTTCGAAATGGCCTCTTACGATTATCTTTTGGAAATCAAACTGTAGAGTTTAATATGTTCAGGATAGGGAAACAACCACAAATAGAAGAAGAGATCAATATGCTTGAGGAATCTTTTGATTTTCTTAATGATGTGATTACCAACTTTGAGATTGATTTTGATTCTAAATTTCAAGAATGTATGGATATGTTGGATGATGATAGTGAAACTTTCTTTTCCGAAGTCTTAAATTTTCACACACCTTTGGAGCCTATTAATCCTCTATCCATCTCCATCTCCATTCCCAAGCCCTCAATAATTGAACCCCTCAAGCTAGAATTGAAAGAGTTGCCTTCTAATTTAAAGTATGCTTTCCTGAGACAAGATAATCATCTTCCTGTTATTGTTGTCTTTGATTTAACATCTGACAAAGCAGAAGAGTTGATCACACTGTTGAATGATAATAGAGAAGCATTGGGTTGGTTTGTCACTCATATCAAAGGTCTAAGCTCTTCCATGGAACAACATCATATTCATCTTATGAAAGATGCAAAACCTTCTAGAGAACCTCAACGTATGATGAGAATTTTTTTTAACATTGTGAATGTTTTTCTTGAGATCTTTAGAGATGATTTTTCGATTCACGGTTTTTCTTATTTGGAGTGCCTTCCCCATCATACATTGATATTGATGATAAGACTAAAGCTTCCCATGATAAGCACATCTTGACTGAAAGGTATACCCCTCATTTGTCTTCTTTGTTTAGCATACATGCATTGAGGACATTGCATTACTTAAGTGTGGGGGGGGGGGGGGTATAGCTGCGTTGTAGATTTTAACTTTGACTTTTGGTTATTATACATATTCTTTCAATTGCTATGATGTGTGAAATGAGAGTGATTTTGGTACCCATCATGAACACATAAAAACCTTGTTGAGAGGAAGGTAACTTGTATATATGTTGAGATGAGACTTTCCTTAGAAAAATAAAAAGCCCTTAACTTAAGGCGTCGAACCATCTATGAGTTTTGTGGGTCCTTGTTTCTTTGGCTAGAAGTTGAGATCAATTTTGTGTATAGCACGACAAAAGAAGAAGAAGAAGAAAAAAAAAAAAAAAGAGTAGAAAGTAAAAGTTGAATTCCTTGGAACTAGACAGGGCACTCCGACTCAGGAATCGAGGTGACTTGATCGAAACTCTTAGGAAGGAGATTATTGAAAAGAACTCTTGCATCATTGTCTATGTGGGCATATGCAAAGCAAAGCTACAAAGTAACTTGGGTTTCTGGTGTCTGCTCCACCATGTCATTCAAGCCAACCGTAGTGGAGTAATGTAGAGTTCACTACTCAAAAAAAAAAAAAAAAAAAATAAATACAAGTGTCATCAATGCCTTGGTAAAATTGTTTGGTCAAAAATACTTTTTCAAAACCTTAGTCCTTGGTCCCCTTACTTTATGAGTGGTTTTGCTTAAAGGAGAGGTGTACTTGAAAGATATAAGGTGAGTCCTTGATTGAGATATATGCTAAGTCTCAAGAATCAATATGGGGTAATAAAGTTCAAGTGTGGGGGATCTTAAATCAATGGTGAGAAAAATTGTCATAGCTATTGCTCTTGTATGAGTACTTACCAATTGTTAGAGTTGGAATTTGCAATGTTTTATTTTGAGCTAAAAATTTGAATTTTGGATGTACATTCACTGCAAACATCCACGAGACAAAACTCGTCCTCCAGGGGTAACCTAGTGGTTTAAAGGCCTGTTGCACATGTTAAGTGTAACCGTGATTCCTACGAAAGTGAGTTAGGATTTATTTTGTTGCACTAGTTTCTTACCTGCATTTGTATTTTTCTTTAATTTTTGCTTGAGGACAAGCTTAGTCTAAGTGTGGGGGAATCTGATGAGCACATTTATGTGTGAAATCTTAGGGCATAAAGCATGCATTTTATACACTTAGAGTGGAGTTACCTTGGGTTTTATGTTATTTTTGCAGATTTTAGGACTTTTCAAGATTGAAGCAAATATTTAGAGTTTTGGGCTTGAATCATGTTATTTTACACGTCAAGAAGTTCATTCAAATTCTCAAATGCGAAAATGGGCCTGATCTGGAGCATGATGGGCTAGAGATGTGTGATTATGGGCCAACTCCGAAATATTGAAGAGATAAAGAAGGCAAATGTGATCTACGGCTGAGATTTTAAATCAAATCTACAGAGATATTATTGAGAGAGTCCAAATGGAAAAGAGTCCTTGCATACCTCAATATCTTATTTCCTATCTTGGATTTAATTAAAGAAAGAAAAAGAGGAAAAAGAATTATATTCAGGAAAGAAAGAAAAAGAGGAAAAATCCCGTTTTTGAATGCCTCTGTACAGTTTCGATCAAACTCTTAATCAAACGGTCATCCGATGTCTGATCGTGCTGATTTTTGGAGGAGAGCTTCACGACTACTTAAACCTCAAATCCAACGGTGGAATTATGCATCTGATCTCTCTAAGTCAGTACGATTACTACGTCAAAACCCTAATTGGCTGAGTCAGATAGAAACCCTGAGTTTTATTCAAATTCAGCCGTGCTTCATATCTCATTTAACTCTATAAAAGGAGATCATATTCCATCAAAGGAGAGGATGTTCTAGAGCTTAGTAGAAGCATTCTTTCTTCTCTCTTCAGTTTATTTATGTTTTCTCTAGTTTTCTTTGCTTGCATTAGTGAGATTTAAATTTCTAGATTCAATGTTTAGGTTTAATTTTTTTATGTAATGCAATTCAAGTTCAAGTGTCAAGTTCAAGTTTCAAGTTTTTAGATTTGTTTTTCTCTGGGTCTAGCAATTGCAGATTTAGATCATTCTAGATCTAGATCTAGTTGTTAGGGTTGGTTGAGATTCGAATCATTTGTTCAATTCGCAAGTAAGTAATGTTTTTTATTAATCTTCTCTCCTCCCTCCATTCCCGCTTCTATCTACCTCTCCATATTCTTAATTTAGGATTTACTTTCAGCATTATTTATTGTTCTCCCTTCCCTTGGATCCTTGATCAGAGATGCCTACAGTCGTGCCTCTCTTTGGTTAAGGTTTCCTTTTCCTTTTATTGCTTTGTTTATTGCTTTGTTATTTACTTTATGTTATTTATTTTCTGCCTATTCATTCATAATCTCGGACCACATAACCGAAGCAAGCCTACAGTCGTGCCTCTGCTTCTGGTGACGGGTGGTGTTGCATCTGCATTTTAGCAATGAACTAAATTTTACTGACTGCTTTAATATACTAATTGGTTTTACTTTTTTTTTCCTTTTTATTTTTATTGTTCGCATTTTTTTTCCTGTCTTTTATTTATGCATTGATTGTGTTTAATTTATTTTTCGTTTCAATTCAATTGCATTAGACGTATAGATTAGGATCGTTTAGTTTAGTTAATTAGTTAAAAAAAAAAAAATTGAATCATTCCACTCTCGCATTACTATTAAGAAGTTGAATTATAAGTGGCATATCTCCTTGAGATCGACCCGTTAGCTACACGACACCGTGCGCCTGCGGTTACTTTTAAATTTCAAAAACAGTTTACTAGTATGATTATGAATGATTGAATTGAGATGTGAATGCCTAAAAGTTGTAACTGGGGAATGGGGAATGTCCTTTTGACATTTCTGTCTTTGGTCACCAGTGGAGGTGATATGGGACGCTTTCCTATGGTGCCCCTTGACGCTTTCCCTGATTACTGGTTGACATACATAGGGCATGTCTAGCAGAGTTTGGCTAGGATTGCCCTGTTATATTAGACCCTATTGGAGGGGAATTGAGACCGAGTGACCCATGGCAGCAATGGGGATTTGTGGGAGCTCAAGACCAGTAACCAACCCATGAGAGGACATGAATCACATTGTGAGGGGCCATTCATTGGTAGGGTTGCATTTAGTAGACTTAGGTTGATGGGCACTCAAACTGGTAACCAACCCGTGAGAGGACATGAGAGCTTCCCGTCTATTATTTGTGGATGACCAATAGGGTTAAGAGTCTGTAGTCCGAGTTGGTAGGTGCTATAGGATACGGAGACTCTACTGGGAAGGATACCGGAAAGGATCCCGAGAGGCGAGGAATGGAAGTATCTAACCCTAAGTTGATATAACTAAGTAGATGACTTACATTGGGCTAAGATTAACCCTGACATGCACCAATACTTAGACCAATGGTGGTGAGCAATAGTGTTGACCTAAACCCCATCCATGGAATGTCTGAGAGGGATGCAAGACCCAATTACCACAGGAGAACCCAAGATAGACAGTTGAGCGAGAGTGGTTTGAGACCTACCTAGAGAAGTATGGTGCTATGACTTAAAGCATATCTACCACTAGAGACCAACATACATAGAGTTGGAAGCATACTTGCATATTTGTCTCATATCATATTGTATCTTATATGTTCTGCTATCATATTATATGAGTTGTTTGTGGAATGAACTGCCTTGCTATGTTCTTTGTGTAAAATCCAGCCCAAACCTAGCTAGGACACCCTATCTGTTTTGGGTAAAGAAAGGTTAGTTTAATGTTACACCTTGAAGTTAGACCTAGATTTCAGTGTTCTATCTCCTTCTTCTCTCTTTTCTTCTTCTTACTGTTCTATCTTGATGTTTTGATTGTGGAGAAGGTGTTACACTATTGTAACTTCCTATTCTCTAATCTCCTTATGTCTTAGAGTGAACCCCCAATCACTCTATGCATTCCTTGAAACCACATGGTGAATCTCCTCAATTCTTCACTGATTTTGATTGAATTTTGGACAGCATGACCATTCTACTATAGCTTCTTTTCTAATTAATGTTTATCATGTTTGATCTTAGCCTTTACTGTTGTTCTAATGTATTTCATCTATTCGAATCAATTCCCTTTTCTTTCTAGCCATTTAGCCTTCTATGTTGACCATTGATATAAGCATTCTAGTAAGTTTCTATTTTTGATTCCTCTCATTCTAGGATTAGTATTCTTTTGATTTTCTATTTATTTATTCTTGCCTTTGATATGTTCTTGATATTCCATTAGAGTGAAGCCTTGTTCTCTCTAATTCTTCCCTTGAACCCATGGTGAGTTTGCTATGTGAACCATGTTGTTTCCAATTTAGAAATTCATGTTCCCAATTTATAAAGTACTGATTTTTGGACCATGGATGATGTCCAATTCATGCTAGATAGTCTTAGTATGTTTGTGTGAAGTTCCCTTTCGAATTTCGGAACAATTGAACTTCAAACGAAGAAGTTATGACCAAAACAGTGCATTTCTGTACCTTGTTGTCTCCATTGGTCGACTGATTGGTCGATTGGGGCTAGTAGACCAATCAACTGACCAATAAGATCTTTTTTGCAGATTTAGGTCTTTTCTTGCTCTATTTAAGTCTAATCTCGGGATTACTTCATCTCCTCTGCCTCCTAAGCCTCTGGAACGAGTCAGAGCTCCATTCCAATCAATTTCCTTGCATCCTTGGTTGATTTCTCGCAAGAACTCAAGTAATCTTCTTCCTCTTGCATCAAAGGTATGTCTACACTCTCTTCTTCTTCTCCATCTCTGATTTTCTTTCCTTTTTGGGCTGAGACAGTAGAGAAGATGCTGCATTCTCTGTTGCAAGCATCCCTCTACTCGTCTCTCATGATTTCCTAAGAATTAATGGCTAATGCTGTCACACCCCACCCGCCAGGCCCGGTTAACCGCCCGACAACCCGCGGATGTGAACCGTCACAGGATCCATGGTTTTAGTCTATCAATAATAATAAATACAAATACAGATAATCAAGAGCAAGAAAAGTGCAATAATTAATAAACAGGTTACAGGAGTCCAAATACTCCAATAAATATCCAAGAAATAATCAAAGGAAAGAATCAAGAATCAAATGTAATATCGAGTTCAGCGGAAGCAAAAAGAATAACTAAATAATCTTCATCTTCAGGAGGCTTCATGCTCTGCAAGTTCATGTATCACTGTCTGTGCCACATCAGCTTCAAACGAGAAGGCTCTTTTATACGAATCATCTCCAACTTTCGATGTTGTGCAACCATCTGTACAGTTTATATAATACATACAATGAAAGGAATGAGTTCCAACGAACTCAGGAAGGAACAAGCAATTCTCATATGTATGTCAACACAATCCACGAATGCACATATGAAATGATATGGATGATATGCAGAAATATGAATGCTACTAAGATCTAACTATGTAAGTCTCTAATGGCTGACATTGTCACGCCCTCCCAGCCGGTACCCTATCTGGCATACCCGAGAGTGTGATCCACAGCCCGAAGATCAGGTATCGAGTGATCAACCTCCCACATAAACAATAACATAATCATGAACAATCATAACATGAGTGCGGAAGATAAATCATAGATCCAATAATGAAAGAATGAATCATAAACGAATCGGAATAATAGACATAATCAGAGTATCAAACAGATAAGTAAAGTGAAGCAAAAATCCCACTTTACATCCAGCGGAAAAGTAGCTCTAAAGAATAAACTAGATAAAAGCTAATCCCAGTAGCAAGTACATTGGGTAACTAAATTATTCTCCACTTTGTAGACGACATCCTTGTAGGTGTAGATCTCATAAATAGCACAAGGACGCTTCCACTCAATGGTCGGACTAAGCATCGTACGGAGCATAACCACCCGTGGGATCTTCAGAGTAATTGTGGTAACCGCAATCACCTTCCTGGAGATATGTCTCTTCGCCTTGCGCTTCCTCATAGGAACCGTCATAGTACTCAGTACCTGCAGGATAGTCTAACAACATTGTACAATAAAGGAATGAGTTTCAAAGAAACTCAGTAAGGCAGTTAAAATCCATAATAACACAAATGGCAGGATTCCAGAACAATCATAAATGCAATATGATATGAGACAAACAATGAATGAATGAATCTAACTCTATGTATGCTGGTCTCTATTGGCAGACATGCTTTAAGTCGTAGCACCGTACTTCTTTAGGAAAGTCCACTCACATCCTCAACCATTTAAGATATCTTGGATTCTCTCACGGATCATTTCACCGGTCTTGAGCAGCCGATTGGTAATGGGTCCTTCATCCCTCGGGACAAACCTTGGCGGGGGTTAAGTCAACACACTCTCTCACAACCATTTGGTATAAGGAATCGGCGCATGTCGGGGGTAAAACCTAGCCAAATGCAAGTCTTCTACTTGGTTACATCAAGTCGGATCCAGATACTTCCATTCCTCGTCCCCGACGATCCTTTCCGGTATCCTTCACACTAGAGTCCTCATAGTCCCTGACTACGGACTCACCAACCCTATTGATCATCCACATATGGTAAACGGGAAGCTCTCACGTCCTCTCACGGGTTGGTTACCGGTCTTAAGCGCCCGTGAGCCCAAGTCTAACCATATGCAACCCTACCAATAAATGGCCCCCACAATGTGATTCCTGTCCTCTCACGGGTTGGTTACCGGTCTTGAGCGCCCATGAATCCCCATTGCTACCACGGGTCGTTCGGTCTCAATACCCCTCCGATTAGGGTCGACATAACAGGACATCCTAGCCAAACACTACTAGACAATCCTATATATGTCATCCAACAGTTTAGGAAGGTGTCCAGAGGGCATCTCCGGAAACATCCCATAATATTCCCGTAGTAGTCCAAGGACAGAAGTGTCAAAAGGACACCTCTCCTTTCCAAACCATACGTAAGCATACACATGCATCAATTCATATCATCACATATATGGTAACTCCATATATGGAAAGAAATCAGTAATTACAATCACTTGTATAACATTGGTAAGTAAATCATACATGAATCAATTCAATATGAATAAGTAATGCTACTGTAATCAAAGTTATGCAACAGTAGTATATCATTGTAAGAATCTAATTTAGGAAACATATTAATGATATTCAAATATAGAAACTAGATTCATGCTATCTATGTAATTAAGGAAATAACCATCCTTACCTTTTATAACTCGCAAAGGAATCCTAAGAAATCAAGTAAGATCTTGGCAAACTTGAGAAGAAGGTCCTAAACAAGTATATACAACATATTAGGAAAGATCCCTAGCAGAATATATATCAAAATATCCGAAACAGACCAATTCTGGAGTTGCTGTACTCATTGGTCGAGTGGATTGGTCGAGTGGTCCAGTCGACCAATCAGTCGACCAATGCAGAACGAGCTTATAAAATCGGAGTTTTAAGATATGAAATCCGAATTTGGTGGTTCAAAAGGGTACTAATCAAGGGGTAGACTATATCAGTAGTATTCTAACATAAAGGGGACCTCAAAACACTAATCAAATCAAGGTATCAAGATCCAAATTAGGAAACAAAAAGTTACCATAAATAAATCAAACATGGATCTTGATGAATTTTGAAATAGAAAACAAGGACAAGAACTATAGGAGGATGGATCATTGCTTTCGGTAATGAAAACATGAAAACATACATAGGTCTTCATGGAATAAGGCTTAGAAGCATAAATCTAAATAAGGAAATAAAACCTACCATATATGTAACTATCATGCATCATGAAGAACACATAGTAAGGTAGAAGAGAACAACTAGAATTCTATGGATTATGGATCATGGAAAGAAAACACAACCATTAACCACTAACATGATCAATGAAAGAAGATCCAAAGAGATCAGAATTCAGATTAGAAGATTAACAGAGATTAAATCATGGTTTGATCATGAATCCTTCAAAAGCTTGCAATGATCATGGTTAAGATCATTGTTCTAGCCTTAAATCCTTAGGATGATCATGAGAACATGTTCAGAGATGTTTGCAACCGAGAATGCAGCATCTCTTCTACTGTCTCAACTCAAAAAGGAAAGAAAAACAAAGATGGAGGAGAAGAAGAGAGAGTAGACATACCTTTTGATGCAAAAAGAAGAGTTCCGACGAAGATCCGCCAAGAAAACTCCAAGGATGCAAGAGAGATGACTTGCAGAGGTCTTTGGTTCGTTCCAGAGGGTTTGGAGGCAGCAAATACGAAGTGGACTCGAGGTTAGACTTAAATAGAGCAAGAATCAACCTAATTGCCAAAGACAACACCCATTGGTCGAGTGGATTGGTCGATTGGCCCGATCGACCAATCGGTCGACCAATGCCGACAAACAAGGCCAAAACAGGGAATTGAAGGTCCAGATCAAATCCAATCCTAAAGGGGTTTTGCACACAAGTCAAGTGACTTACCTAGTAGGTAGAAATGCCTTCAAACCAAGATAGAGAG
Organism: Hakea prostrata; assembly: GCF_041222555.1. Classification (NCBI taxonomy): domain Eukaryota; kingdom Viridiplantae; phylum Streptophyta; class Magnoliopsida; order Proteales; family Proteaceae; genus Hakea; species Hakea prostrata. Next base: position 45,498,567 of record NC_142602.1, on the reverse strand, counting down.
CACTCCAAGTCCATCAACTAATTAGATCTTCATCAGGATTCTGTTTCCATAAATAGAACCTCATCATCAACCTTCATGGATTCAAAGCCAGACACCAAGTCCTCTACTGGGATGGCCCAAAGCTGACTTCTTACTTTACTTCGGGTCATCGGACCTACAAATAACAAGGTTTCCGGGTCAAGGTTAGGGCTGGGTTTCACAGACATGCTTTAAGATATACACCAGCCCTCCTTTGGGTAAGTCTCATCACTCTGATCCGGCAAGGACTGGTTACCTCGTAGGGATCCCGGGCAAAGGGGTAAGTCCACACCGGCTCTCAAACCATGGCTAGGGGTTAAGTCAACACTCTCTCACCATGACCATTGGCAATGAGTACTGGCGCATGTCGGGGTTTCTAATCCAATGCAAGTCATAATGGTAACATACTATATGAAGTCCAGATACTTCCCCTATGGCACCAACCAACTCGGTTCAGTATCCTTCGCAACCTAGGAGTGTGAATCCTCACGGACTGGCTACCTCTGTTGGACTCCACTCCTTAATCCTATGGTCATCCACATATTATTGGGGCGGATGCTCTCATGACTCCTCGCGACACCCGGTCCGCTCCTTAGACGTCCATGAGCCCAACCCTAACATATGCAACCCTACCATTACATGACCAATAGTGGACCACTGAGTCTCCACACGGACTGGTTACCGCTGTTGGATGAAACATAGTCACGTCACCATTGTCACGGGTCACCCGGCTTCAATTCCCCTGCCGAAAGGGTAATAGCATGTGGGGTACCTAGCCATGCAATTCTAGACTCCCTAAGTATGTCATCAAGTAATCATGATAGTGCTGGAGACATCAGCAGGCATGTGTCCCATTCCACAACCTTCTGATATCCCAAGCCAAGATATCCCAATGGAATACCCCTTCCATCACAATCACACTACATCACTCTTTATCATATCATGAACAATTGTGCAATATCATAAAAGATGAAGTGTCACATCCTCCCGGCGGGGCCCCAACCGGGCGGGCGGGGGGGGGGGGCCCCACAACAAAAAGGAAGAGGAAGGAAGGAACACAACCAAAACAAAAAAAAAAAAAAAAAAAAAAAAAAAAAAAAAAAAAAAAAAAAAAAAAAAAAAAAAAAAAAAAGAAAGGGGGGCGGGGAGGATCATAAAAAATACGAGCGAATAACAAGATACCAAATCAAAAGACAACTGGAGAGTATAGCGGAAATATACCCTACAAACACATGCGGAAGGTAGATCGAAATCTAAATAAAGCTCTAAGCTAATACAAGTAAAGTAAAAGATAAGTCTAGAAGAAACAAAGGAAATCTAATCCACATCTTCAGTCAGCTCTTCTTGTTCTTCAGTCTTCATCTTCTTCACCTTGAGCTCCTCATACGGGCCGTCAAAGAAATACAAACACGAGAGAAGGCTAACAACAGATTGCACAAAAAAAGGAATGAGTTTGAAAGAAACTCGGTAGGCAAGTTAATCCATAACAACATAAATAACATGGAAGCAAACCATAACAAGATGCAATGCAATATGAAACAAGTAATGTATATATGCATCTAAACTCTATGTATGCTGGTCTCTATGGAGACATGCTTTAAGTCATAGCACCATACTTCTTTGGGTAGGTCCGCTCACATCCTCAACCATTTAAGATATCTTGGATTCCCTCCAACCATTTAAGATATCTCGGGCGACCGATTGGTAATGGGTCCTGCATCCTTCTCGGACAATTTCCATGGTAAGGGGTTAAGTCAACACACTCTCTCACAACCGTTTGGCATAAGTACCGGCGCATGTCAGGGAAAAGCCTAGCCCAATGCAAGTCATCTAGTCGTTATATCAACTCGTTCCAGATACGTCCATTCCTCGTCCCTGACGATCCTTTCCGGTATCCTTCGCACTAGAGTCAGCGTATCCTATGGCACCGACCAACTCGGACTACGGACTCATCAACCCTATTGGTTATCCACATATGGTAAACGGGAAGCTCTCATGTCCTCTCACGGATATAACTCACCGGTCTCGAGCGCCCATGAGCCCAAGTCTAGCCATATGCAACCCTCCAATAAATGGCCCCCACAATGTGATTCCCGTCCTCTCACGGGTTGGTTACCGGTCTTGAGCGCCCGTGAATCCCCATTGCTACCACGGGTCGTTCGGTCTCAATACCCTTCCGAATCGGGTCTGATATAACAGGGGTATATCCTAGCCAAACACTACTAGACATCCCTAGGTATGACAACCATTGATTCGGGAAAGTGTCGATGGGCAACCCCGGAAACATCCCATACTATTTCCGACAATGTCCAAGGACAGAAGTGTCAAAAGGACACTTCCCAATCCCAAACCAAACTTAAGCAAACACATTCTCAGATCAGTCATGACATACACAACCAGTAGTTCATCATATAAAAGAGAATGTAAAAGCAACATCAGATTAAGCAGTAATAAGTAATTCATATAACATAAACAATGAAAAGATGATATAAATAAGTGCTACTGTTCCCACAGTAGGAGATCAGAATTAAAATACAATAACAGTAGGTAATCTCATAGTTTCATAATGTAGAAACCAGAGAACAAGCAATCTATGTAGTTAAGGAATCAACTGTCCTTACCTGATTATCGCCGAAGATAATCCAAAGATCAAAGAGAGAGACACCAAGCATGGCAAATAAACCCCTAACAAGCATAGATACAACATTAGGAAAGATACCTAAAAGATCAGAGAGCAAACGAATCAAATCGAGCGAAAATTGAAGCTACTGACTTCATTGGTCGATTGCCTTGGTCTACTGACCCAATCGACCAATCAGTCGACCAATCGAGTCAGTACGGAATAGTGAAAACTGTTTTGGCCATAACTTCTTCGTTTGAAGTCGGATTGATCCGAAATTCGAAGGGGAACTTCCTAGGATGTATTAGAATCATATGGGAAGATAAAATCATCAAGTCATGGTAAAAAGATGGGTTCTTGACTTGACCCAAGAAACTAGGGTTTCAACCTTTATGGCTCTCATGAAAAGGTTATGATCACAGGAAGAAAGGGAATGGTTGCAATCAAGAACATAATAAGAAAATCTTGTTTAGGTTAATAGAAACATTATGGGAAGATAATCATGGTCAAAAGATGGGTTCTTGATCTAACCCAAGAAATTAGGGTTTCACCCTTATGGTTCCCATAAAAAGGTTAAGATCACGGGGAGGGAGGGAATTGATGATTGGCCAATTACAACAAGAAGAATTAAAGAATATTGAATTTAGATCAACCTCCACATTACCCATGAGGTTTCCCTCACATGGGAGGTTACCAAAAAGGTTCTCAGATAATCACCCAGGTTAAGGTTTCAAAGGATTAGGGTTAGGGTTTCGAAGATTTCCATTGGTGAGGTTGAGATCATGATGATGATCATAGATCTCAAGGAACAAGATGAGATCATGGAGTGGATGGTTGCAAGAGTGCATCATCTTCTTCCTGATCTCAGCCAAGAACAGATTAAAGAATGAAAATCAGAGATGGAGAAGAAAGAAAAGAGAGTAGACATACCTTTGATGCGAGAGGAAGAAGATTACTTCAAGTCTTGTGAGAGATCACCAAGGAATGCAAGGGAATTGATTAGGTTAGGGTTCTAAATCATTCCAGAGGCTTAGGAGGCATAGGAGGCGAAGTAATCCCGAGATTTGACTTAAATAGAGGAGACAGGACCAAATTGGTAAATTCAGACACCATTGGTCGATTGGATTGGTCTCTTTGGTCCAGTCGACCAATGAGTCGACCAATCAGGACAGCAAGGTTCAAACAGGGATTCGGAGGGCTATACAAGGTCAAATTGAGTGAGGTTTTCTTCTACGAGTCAATCAAGAAGTCTAGTTTTCAGAAATACCTTTGGATCAAGAATTGGAGTTCATTAGGTTCACCAACTAGTCTCATCTTCTTCGATGCGCAAGCAGGATTTGACAGACATAGTTCAGCAACTTCGGACAGGGATTTGGAAGGTTATATGGGGTCAAATTGAGTGGGGTTTTCTCCTACAAGTCCATCAAGAAGTCTAGTTTTGGGAAATATAATCGGATTGGGCACAGGAGTTCATTAGGTATTTCAACTAATTCACCCCTCTTCGGTGCGCAGATTCAAAACTAACACTGACAATGCTCTCAAGTGAGGGGCATCATCGACAATGTCCATGGGCTTGGGTTCCGACACCAAATCGTCAACCAAAAGGGTCTACAAGCAACAAGCTAAGATCAAATCAAGGTCCAACTTTAAGGTCAAACATTTAAACTAACCCTTCTTTACCCAAAACAGATAGGGTGCCCTGGCTAGGTTTGGGCTGGATTTCACATTCTCCCCCCCTTAAAATAATTTCGTCCTCGAAATTGGGAGAGTGCTTGGTTTCAAAAAGGCAGGGGTACTTTCCTATTATCTTGGCTTCCTTTTCCCAAAGTCCACGGAAAACAAATAACAATAAGTCTTTTTGTAAGAAAACAAGGAGTAAATCTGACATGCTTTGAAATCAAATGGAAAGTATGATCATGGCTTCATGAAGATTTCACAAGGATCATGGCGAAGATTAATATGAAGATCATAAAACTTTAAGAATGAAAGGAGATTGTAGAAGAGATGGTTGCAAGGATCAATATGTTGCAAGGATGCAACATCTATTTCATAATCTCAATCTCAAAGAATAAATCATAGCAAGAGTAGATCAATACAACACAAGAGAGATTACAAATCTTTGATTGAAGAATAGGAGATGAAAAGCTTGATGTCTTGAAACAATTAGAAGGAATAACAAACCATGAAGATCACACTTGATTTCTCTTCAAAATCATCATGTGGAGAATTTACAAGGTTATAGAGTGTATGGAGATCCACTCTAGAACAACAGGGATAGAAGGATCAGTCATGGGAATGATTTAAGATCATCCTCCTATCAAAGGGAAGGTAAGGCACAAGAAGAAATCATGGAGAGAATAGATCAGCTTTGGGGTAAACTTCTACCAAACGAAACTAGGCAATTCGTACAGCAGAGAAAAAATTGAACAATGCATATGGTATATATGCATTAGGTACAACAACAAGGTTAGGAATAGGTGGGATCTCACATTCTCCCCCCCTTAAAATAATTTCGTCCCCGAAATTGAAAGCATACTCGGGCTTCCAACAAGATGAGGAACTTCTTCAAGGGTGTGATTTTTCCACCGAAATTTTTACCAGGGGATGGAAGGTACAATGAACAATAGATCTAATAGGTAAGGAACATGGGAGTCTTGGCTGACTTCTTAAATAGCTAAGAGGAATTTAAAACAATATTAACAAGTACTTCAAATCAAGACTAGGCAAACTCACATGGTAAGAATAAATCAAAACATTGCATATGGCCTATATGCAATGCATCAGTAAGGATTAAATCAAGCAACGCATATGATATGTATGTAATGCACAAGTAAAGAATAAATCAGGGCAATGCATGTGGTATTCATACAATGCGCAAGCAAAGATAAATCAAAGCAGTGCATATGGTATTTATACAATGCGCAAGCAAAAACTAGATCAACGAAATGCATATGGTATATATGCAATGAACAATCAGAGAATAAATCAAGGCAATGCATATGGTATTTATACAATGCATAAGTAAAGAATAGATCAATAGCAAAAGTTAAAGGATAAGAGCAACGTACCGATTGCGACATTGAATCTTCTATCGGCTCATGGTTGATCTGGAAGATGGGGCTTCGAGATGCAGTTAGATCAGAGGATGAGAGTGCTGATGACAGTGATGATGATGATGGGGGTATGATGAGAATGAGCATAATGAGAATGAGGATGAGTACGGGGATGAGGTTCAAGCTCAGGATGAGACTCAGGATCAATAAGTTCAGGAAGATGGGGAGGAAACTATTCCAGCTCGACAGTTTGAGGATGGAGGCACACAAATACACTATAGAAGATCGATTGACACGACTAAGATGAAAGTCTCGGGCTATGAGAGGTCAGCTCGATTCTCAGGAACAATTTCCTAAACAAAAGCATTAGAATTGTAATCAAGTCTACGGTTGGAGGCAAAGTGGTTTGTTTCACTACCAGGGACATCATAGGGGCTTCGCGACGTAGCTAGGTCAGAGGATGAGGGTGACATTGTCAAGGCTGATGACACAGAGGATGAGGATGCCAACGACAATGATGATGATGATGATGATGATGATGATGATGATGATGATGATGATGATGATGATGATGATGATGATGATGATGATGATGATGATGATGATGATGATGATGATGATGATGATGATGATGATGATGATGATGATGATGATGATGATGATGATGATGATGATGATGATGATGATGATGATGATGATGATGAGGATGAGTATGGATACAATGGTGATCATGATGGGGTTCCAGTTCAAGATGAGGATGTTATTGATGATCAAGGAGATGAGAATCAGGATCAGGGTGAGATTTCGAAACACAAGGAGATTCCTATACCACGCTTTCGTGAGATTGGAGGTCCATCACATACGACACGACTGGAGAAAGAGTTCAAATTTAGAAGGGACCAGACAGATCACCGGAGTCGATCACCTAGATAGATAGTACTAGGAGTTTTCTTTTATGCTTTCATAGATGTAATTTCTTTCATACTTGTCAACCTAAGTGATTAATGAAATTCAGTTTGTTTCGCTTATGTTATTGTACATTATGCATTTCTTTTGTTGCATTAGTAGTTGTTAATGTTTAGTTATGACTTATAACTCATAACGACTACTAACGACCATTACTCCCAACGACAACTCCAGACTCAGACTCATATGACAACTCATGACGACAATGACGACAACACCTCACAATGACAATTTACTCACAAAAACAACTCACCACGACAACTTTCAAAGCAAGACTCAACTCACAACTCAACACACATACCCAATAACTTAAAACTGACAACTTAACTCTAACCATGACTACAACCCAAGTACAAGTCATAAACTTTAATTATTGTGTATTATTCAAGTTCGGTATATTATGCTTTGATTGTTCAAGTTTCTAATCCAAGTTTTCTGTTATTCACTTCTAAGAAAGTTTGAGTCACTTCTAGATCTATGACTCAAGGATGCTTTCATTACTGTGTTCTATGGTTATGATTGTCCGAAAACTTAGGCTCTGATACCATTCTGTCACATCCTCCCAGCCGGTACCCTATCTGGCATACCCGAGAGTGTGATCCACAGCCCAAAAGATCAAGTTTAGGAACGATCATATCCATTTCGCACAATAACATAATCAAAAGCAAGAACAAATCATAATGTTCAAGTAATTTATAATAAAAGTCAAGAAAGGATCTCAGAAGGATCATAAAAAAATATCAGAGTGCGGAATAACAAGATACCAAATCAAAAGACAACTGTAGAGTATAGCGGAAATATACCCTACAAACACATGCGGAAGGTAGATCGAAATCTAAATAAAGCTCTAAGCTAATACAAGTAAAGTAAAAGATAAGTCTAGAAGAAACAAAGGAAATCTAATCCACATCTTCAGTCAGCTCTTCTTGTTCTTCAGTCTTCATCTTCTTCACCTTGAGCTTCCTCATACGGGCCGTCAAAGAAATACAAACCTGTAGAGAAGGCTAACAACAGATTGCACAAAAAAAGGAATGAGTTTCGAAAGAAACTCAGTAAGGCAAGTTAATCCATAACAACATAAATAACATGGAAGCAAACCATAACAAGATGCAATGCAATATGAAACAAGTAATGTATGTATGCATCTAAACTCTATGTATGCTGGTCTCTATGGCAGACATGCTTTAAGTCATAGCACCATACTTCTTTGGGTAGGTCCGCTCACATCCTCAACCATTTAAGATATCTTGGATTCCCTCCAACCATTTAAGATATCTCGGGCGACCGATTGGTAATGGGTCCTGCATCCTTCTCGGACAATTTCCATGGTAAGGGGTTAAGTCAACACACTCTCTCACAACCGTTTGGCATAAGTACCGGCGCATGTCAGGGAAAAGCCTAGCCCAATGCAAGTCATCTAGTCAGTTATATCAACTCGGTTCCGGATACGTCCATTCCTCGTCCACGACGATCCTTTCCGGTATCCTTCGCACTAGAGTCGGCGTATCCTATGGCACCGACCAACTCGGACTACGGACTCATCAACCCTATTGGTTATCCACATATGGTAAACGGGAAGCTCTCATGTCCTCTCACGGATATAACTCACCGGTCTCGAGCGCCCATGAGCCCAAGTCTAGCCATATGCAACCCTCCAATAAATGGCCCCCACAATGTGATTCCCGTCCTCTCACGGGTTGGTTACCGGTCTTGAGCGCCCGTGAATCCCCATTGCTACCACGGGTCGTTCGGTCTCAATACCCTTCCGAATCGGGTCTGATATAACAGGGGTATATCCTAGCCAAACACTGCTAGACATCCCTAGGTATGACAACCATTGATTCGGGAAAGTGTCGATGGGCAACCCCGGAAACATCCCATACTATTTCCGACAATGTCCAAGGACAGAAGTGTCAAAAGGACACTTCCCAATCCCAAACCAAACTTAAGCAAACACATTCTCAGATCAGTCATGACATACACAACCAGTAGTTCATCATATAAAAGAGAATGTAAAAGCAACATCAGATTAAGCAGTAATAAGTAATTCATATAACATAAACAATGAAAAGATGATATAAATAAGTGCTACTGTTCCCACAGTAGGAGATCAGAATTAAAATACAATAACAGTAGGTAATCTCATAGTTTCATAATGTAGAAACCAGAGAACAAGCAATCTATGTAGTTAAGGAATCAAATTGTCCTTCACCGATTATCGCCGAAGATAATCCAAAGATCAAAGAGAGAGACACCAAGCATGGCAAATAAACCCCTAACAAGCATAGATACAACATTAGGAAAGATACCTAAAAGATCGGAGAGCAAACGAATCAAATCGAGCGAAAATTGAAGCTACGACTTCATTGGTCGATTGCCTTGGTCTACTGACCCAATCGACCAATCAGTCGACCAATCGAGTCAGTACGGAATAGTGAAAACTGTTTTGGCCATAACTTCTTCGTTTGAAGTCGGATTGATCCGAAATTCGAAGGGGAACTTCCTAGGATGTATTAGAATCATATGGGAAGATAAAATCATCAAGTCATGGTAAAAAGATGGGTTCTTGACTTGACCCAAGAAACTAGGGTTTCAACCTTTATGGCTCTCATGAAAAGGTTATGATCACAGGAAGAAAGGGAATGGTTGCAATCAAGAACATAATAAGAAAATCTTGTTTAGGTTAATAGAAACATTATGGGAAGATAATCATGGTCAAAAGATGGGTTCTTGATCTAACCCAAGAAATTAGGGTTTCACCCTTATGGTTCCCATAAAAAGGTTAAGATCACAGGAGGGAGGGAATTGATGATTGGCCAATTACAACAAGAAGAATTAAAGAATATTGAATTTAGATCAACCTCCACATTACCCATGAGGTTTCCCTCACATGGGAGGTTACCAAAAAGGTTCTCAGATAATCACCCAGGTTAAGGTTTCAAAGGATTAGGGTTAGGGTTTCGAAGATTTCACTGGCTGAGGTTGAGATCATGATGATGATCATAGATCTCAAGGAACAAGATGAGATCATGGAGTGGATGGTTGCAAGAGTGCATCATCTTCTTCCTGATCTCAGCCAAGAACAGATTAAAGAATGAAAATCAGAGATGGAGAAGAAAGAAAAGAGAGTAGACATACCTTTGATGCGAGAGGAAGAAGATTACTTCAAGTCTTGTGAGAGATCACCAAGGAATGCAAGGGAATTGATTAGGTTAGGGTTCTAAATCATTCCAGAGGCTTAGGAGGCATAGGAGGCGAAGTAATCCCGAGATTTGACTTAAATAGAGGAGACAGGACCAAATTGGTAAATTCAGACACCATTGGTCGATTGGATTGGTCTACTGGTCCGGTCGACCAATGAGTCGACCAATCAGGACAGCAAGGTTCAAACAGGGATTCGGAGGGCTATACAAGGTCAAATTGAGTGAGGTTTTCTTCTACGAGTCAATCAAGAAGTCTAGTTTCCAGAAATACCTTTGGATCAAGAATTGGAGTTCATTAGGTTCACCAACTAGGCTCATCTTCTTCGATGCGCAAGCAGGATTTGACAGACATAGTTCAGCAACTTCGGACAGGGATTTGGAAGGTTATATGGGGTCAAATTGAGTGGGGTTTTCTCCTACAAGTCCATCAAGAAGTCTAGTTTTGGGAAATATAATCGGATTGGGCACAGGAGTTCATTAGGTATTTCAACTAATTCACCCCTCTTCGGTGCGCAGATTCAAAACTAACACTGACAATGCTCTCAAGTGAGGGGCATCATCGACAATGTCCATGGGCTTGGGTTCCGACACCAAATCGTCAACCAAAAGGGTCTACAAGCAACAAGCTAAGATCAAATCAAGGTCCAACTTTAAGGTCAAACATTTAAACTAACCCTTCTTTACCCAAAACAGATAGGGTGCCCTGGCTAGGTTTGGGCTGGATTTCACATGAAGTACATCAAGGAATACCACAAACAGCGAGTATACAATAAGATTTACATGCTTTATACAATTACAGCAAGATACATGATCAAAGAATAGTAAATAGAACAACAAAATCATCATGTATATGTAATTGCATATAAATAAGAATGCATGTCCTTACCTGTAATTATGTAAAATCCTTCTAACTTGAATTCCAGAAACTATTATAAGACTTTTACTTGAAACAAAGAACACCTAGGCATAGGGTTACAAGAATATATAAGAGTCAAGAGTCAAAACAAATCCAAAATCAAACTTACACAGACACTGGAAACCGGCCGGTCGCTTGAGCCGGTCGCTTAGGGAGGGCCGCCGCCAGGGGCGGGCCCAAAAAAAAAGAGGAAAAAATTGCGAAACTCAGGCTTCTGATCATCCGTTTTCAATCCAGATTTCGAGTGATCATGGCCAAAGTCTTGAATCTAACACTCCAAGAGACACTAGGTGAAAAGAAACCTAACAATTATCATAAATGGATTACCCAGAAACTTTCCCCTTGACTAGATCTATCCATTAACAAATGCAGGGATTCGTTTCTGGAAAGGATCTCATCAAGAACATTGAAAAGGGAGTACAACAAATCAATTGGGTAACCACTAACAAAAAGGAGATGGATTCATATCAATTAGACGTTAAAAAGAAGAGAATTGCAGATGGAGATTCATTACCTTAATTAGAATCACCAAGAACAAAAGAGAAAAGGTTTTATATCATTAACAATACTTCAGACCTGAATCCCGCACGATTCCACTGCCGCCTAATCGCCCAAAATAGCAATCCCGAACAAAATAATGCGTTAATAGGGCGAGGGATGCTATTTATAACGAACAGGGGGCAAAATAGGGCAAAACCCCGAAAACAGAACCGGGCGGTCGCTTAAGGCGGTCGCTTGGTTTAATCAACCGCCACTAGCAACCGCCCCCATGTATATTGCTATACAAGGGTGCTTTGCTCATGGGGTTGAAGACCAAGTACAACCTAACCCAAATGAAGACATGGGGGAGATCATAGTCCGAAAAATCAATCTCAATAGGTCAATAATAAAGGGGTTAGGGTTTCATCATAACATATGGCTCATCAAAAGGTTATGATCACGGAAAGAGAGGGAATGATTGTTATCAAGAAAATAACAAGAAATCATAGGAAATCTAGTTTATGTTAACAGAAACATTACCCATGAGGTTTCCCGCACATGGAAGGTTACAAGAGGTTTCCAGAAAGGTCATTCAAGGGTTAGGGTTAAGGTTTCAAGAATCTATTAGCTAGGGTTAAGATCATGATGATGATCATAGATCTCAAAGAATAGAATGAGATCATGGAATAGATGGTTGCAAGGATGCATCATCTTTTTCCTGATCTCAATCAAGAATAAGAGCGAAGAAAGAATAATTAGAAATCCTAATTAGGTTAAACATGGATCATGAATAAAATATAGTGATCAAGTTTAGGTTAACACAAATATCACCCAAGGGAAAGAGAAACAACAAATCAAGATTCACCCATGGGAAAGAGAAACAAAGAATGCACAATCTGAAAAAGGTGTTGGGAAGTTTCCAACAAATAAAAGAACAATAGGGTTTCATATATGGTTACCTCTCATAAGAGTTGGTTACCTCTCATGAGAGTTACCCATAATTAATTCTCACAAAAACAACCCAAGATAGATAAAGGAGCATCTCATTATTATTTCAAAATAAAGAATGGAATTAGGAAGGGTCTACTAATGAGAGAAAATAAGGTTCTCAATTAAAGTGAAGGGAAACAAATTCAAATCATACAATTAGGGATTTACTAACAAGAATCCGTGTATCCCACGAAAAGACTAGGGAGAATAAAGATTCACCCTTAGGGCAAAGAATTTACAATCAAGAAAGGTTTTGGGGAGAGTCCAATGAATTGATAGAAAATAGAAGGGTTGCCAATTGTTCCAAAGAAAAACAAGGATCAACTCCTCAATCATGAGGACACAAGGGAAGGTCATGGTAATAATATGAGACCTTCCCCACAATAATAAAGATAGGTAGGAAATTAGGGAAAGTATCATTAAGAGCTTTGGTGGAATCAAATTCAAGGATCATCGCCATATGGCTTCAAGATCATAGAGTGAATTGGGGGATTCACTCTAGGGCTAAAAGAATTAAAGAAGAGGTCATTACAGTAGTGTAATACCCTTCTCATGATCAGAAAATCAGAAGTAGAGAAGAAAGAATGAATTAAAGAAGAAACAAATTGAATACCAACATTTTAGAAGAGAAACCGATGAAGAAATCAGAACAGATGCTTGAGGATCTTTCTTGGCTTTGAAGGAGAGGTTCTAGGGATCTTCCCACGTTCTCCCAAGGCTTAGAAACAGATTGAGAGTGAAACACATGGAGTTCCCCCTTTTAAATAGCACAAAGAGTTCAAGAGTTACTAGGGTTTCACCAAACTGACCGAACTGACCCTATTGGTTGATTGGTTGCCAAAGAGGAAGTTCAAAGGTCGGTCCCACACTATCTAGAGGTTTAGAAACATGGTGGGAATAGTTTACCACGAAATTAAAAGAAATAAAGCTTTTGAAAACCTTCAAAACAGATATTTACCAAAATGCCACTGCTTGTACAGCTTATTCAAAACAAAGGATTTAATGGGCCTAACTTCAATATTTTTGGATGGGCTTCTTTAAACACATCATACTACTTACCTAGTATGGAGGGATGTCTTCAAACCAGGTCCAACTAAGCTTTAGGTCCATCAACCAAGTTCTTCTTCACAAATAAATAGTTCAACACCAAATCAAGTAAGGTTTCTATAAGGAAACACCATCATCAATATCCATGGGTTTTGGGTCAAACACCGTATCTTCTACTGAGATGGCCCACAAAGACATCTTCCTAAGATTTTAAAAGATAGTAAAACTGAAATCACGGTCAAACTTCGAAGTCAACATTAAACAAAACCCGACTTCACCCAAAACAGATCGGGTCTTCGGGCTAGATTTGGGCTGGGTGTCACAAATGCAATGATCTTAATCATGACCATTGCAAGCTTTTGAAGGAATCATTATCTAAATCATGATCTTGTCTTTGTTCATCTTTTGATTCAAATTCTGATCTTCTTAGATCTTTTTTATTGATCATATTAGTAGTCAATCGCTATGTTTTCTTTACAAGAGTTGTAACCTATCAATCTCTAGTTCTTTCTTCTTAATCATACCATGCTTTCTTCAAAAACCATGACTGATACATTTATGGTAAGTTTTTTTTTCCTTATTTGTGTCTTTAGATTTTTGATCAATGATAGTGTTAGGTTGTTCCTTAGCACTAGAATACTATCATGATGATTCCTTTCTTGTTTAGTGGTGATTCGAATCACAAAATTTGGATTTCGGACTAGAAATCCTTGTTTTTGTCTGTCACTGACCCTGTTGGTCGACTTATTGGTCGATTGGGTCAATAGACCAATCAATCGACCAATGAGGACAGTAACCTCATATTTGGTCTATTTTGGACGATTTGATCTCTTACCTTCTAGGTTTCTTTCCTAATATGATATATATACTTGTTTAGGACCTTCTTGCCAAGTTTGGGAAGATTCTCCTTGATCCTTGGAGATTCTCTTCAAGTTATATAAGGAAAGGATAATTATTTCCTTAATTACATAGATTGCATGATTTAGTTTCCATACTTGAATCTCTTTGATTTACTTCTATAAATAGATTCTTATATTGACTGAATACTGATGCAACTACCTTGATTACAGTAGCATTACTTGTTTATGTTAATTGATTCATGTATGATTTACTTACCAATTATATACAAGTTGGATGTTGTTATTGATTTCTTTCCATATAAGAAGTTACCATATATGTGATATGATGGATTTATGTTTGTGAATGATTAAGTATGGTTTGGAAAGGAGAGGTGTCCTTTTGACACTTCTGTCCTTGGACAACTACGGGAATATTATGGGATGTTTACGCAGATGCCCTTTGGACACCTTCCTAAACTGTTGGATGACATATTTAGGGCTGTCTAGTAGTGTTTGGCTAGGATGTCCTGTTATGTCAGACCCGATTCGGAAGGGTATTGAGACCGAATGACCCGTGGCAGCAATGGGGATTCATGGGCGCTCAAGACCGGTAACCAACCCGTGAGAGGACGTGAATCACATTGTGGGGGCCATTTATTGGTAGGGTTGCATATGGATAGACTTGGGCTCATGGGCACTCAAGACTGGTAACCAACTCGTGAGAGGACATGAGAGCTTCCCGTTTACCATATGTGGATAACCAATAGGGTTGATGAGTCCATAGTCAGGGACTATGAGGACTCTAGTGTGAAGGATACCGGAAAGGATCGCCAGGGGCGAGGAATGGATGTATCTGAATCTGAGTTGATATGACTAAGTAGAAGACTTGTATTTGGCTAGGCTTTACCTTGACATGTGCCAATACTTAGACCAATGGTGATGTGAAAGAGTGGTGACCTAAACCCCAGCCATGGAATGTCCCGAGGGATGCCGGACCCACTACCAAATGGCGTTGTGTGATGAGACCTTCCCAAAGAAGGCTATGACTTAAAGCAAGTATGCCAATAGAGACCAACATACATAGAGTTAGAATCATATTGCATCATGTGTTTCATATCATATAGCATCATACTCTGTTTTGAAATCCTACCATTTATGTTAGTATGGATTTAATTGCCTTACTGGGTTTCTTTTGAAACTCACTCCTTTTGTACCATATCTGTTGTTAGATTTCTCCGCAGGTTTGGAATACGATGACGGTCCATATAAGGAAGCGCAAGGTGAAGAAGATGAAGACTGAAGATGAAGAAGAGCCGATTGAAGATGTGGATTAGATTTCTCTTGTTTCTTCTAGACTTATCTTTTACTTTACTTGTATTAGCTTAAAGCTTTACTTAGATTTCGCTCTACCTTCCGCATATGTTGTGGAGTATATTTCCACTATACTCTACAGTTGCCTTTTTATTTGGTATCATGTTTTCCGCACTCTGATATTCTTAGAGATCCTTCTGAGATCTTTTCTTGAATTTTATTATTAACTTATTAGAATGCAACGATTTGTTCTTGCTTTTGATTATGTTATTGTGCTAAATGGATATGATCGTTCCTAAACTTGATCTTTTGGGCTGTGGATCACTCCCCTGGGTAACTCAGATAGGGTACCGGCTGGGGGGATGTGACACTTTGAACTCATCCTTTTTTGAACAACTTTGCTAAATCTTTCTACAAGTACTAATGACTATGAGAACCAGTACTACGAGACCACAGCGGATGACTCATACGGTTCCCAAAGTGCTGGCTGTTATGACTATGACGGTGAAGACTACCAGTGTGAAGTTGGAACTTATCAAGATTAGTCGGACTCTAGTGCTTATGTCAGACTTAGTTTATTTCTTTTCTTATACTCTTGAGACGGTTGTAATTTCATTTATGTTTTGATCTACTTTTCCACTGCTATTATAGAGTGATTTTCCGCTACACTCTATATTTGATTTATTCTTTGGGTATCTTTTCCGCACTCTGATTGAATTGTAATATTTCTATGAACCGTTCTTTGATTATTCATCGATAATATTTACACATTGATTTAGTCTTGTTCCCGATTATATTATTGTGAATGTGGGAGGATGATTTCTAGCAACTGATCTTTGGGGATGTGGATCACACACCCGAGTATCACGGTTAGGGTACTGGCTAGGTGGATGTGACACATGATGTGATGATCCATGGTGTTATTGATCTTAAAATTTCAATATTTGATATGTTAATCCATAGTAGAAGTTGTTTTAAAAATTTTTGGGGAATTTTTCATGTCCATTAGAAGTGTTGGAGGTTGAAAAATTGAAATCTGAGACCTTTTGGATGTTTTTTGGATACCATCTCCAATGACGGAAGGCAATTTTCTGTCAAGACGGTGCGCCATCAGAACCAGACGGCACGCCTTTAGAACAAGACAACGCGCCTTTAGAACCAGACGGCGGGCCTTTAAAACTAGACTGTGCACCTTTTGAACTAGATGATGTGCCCTTTCCCTTTCACTTTGAGTACATCATAGAGAGTAGACGAAGCAGTCCGTCTGCCAGAAGGTGTGCCTTCAGGTTCAGACGGTGAGCTGTCTTGGTTAGATGATAGTCCATTTGGTGGCCGTCTTGGCTTTGTTTTAAGCTCAAAGACATGCATTTTTTGGCTGTTTTTGGGATTGAATGTCATATTGAAGAACATATTTGAATAATTTGGATTAGCCACAACATCTTTATTATGAAAAATATGTTTGATTGGAGTGATTAATCTTTAGAACACATGAATGTAAATGACATTGAATTCTAGTTGTGCATGGGAATATGATATCTTGCCCACAAGAAATATTGTTTCTTCATGTATGATTAGACTGAAATAGGAAATTGTTGCAATTTCTTAAGTAGCCTACAGGTACTGAGAAATTTCAATAAGTTTCAAGTTTCATCAATTCTTTAGATAAAATCATCATATGTAAGATCTTTGTCCAAAGGGAGGTTTTATGATATGCAATTTTTGCATTCATATTAGTGTATATTGGTAGACTAATAATTATGTTTGATGGGTTGTGTCCTTAAATTTTTATAGTAAACATGCTTGTTGAATCCTTTGCAATAGAACAAAAATTTGTATTTTTTGATCATGATGTTCATCTACTTATTGGCGACAACTATACTAGTTGGAAAGAGTTTATTCTACTAAACTTGGGCTACCATGACCTGGACTATGCCTTTTTCAAGGCAATGCCTACGTACCTACAGAATCTAATGCAGAGATTGAACTGTATGAATGGTGGGAGCGATCCAATCGTTTGAGTATGATGTTCATCAAGTCTCACATTATTCCTTGTATTCACAGGTCCATTCTTGAATGTCAGAAGGTCAAGGACTTCCTGGATGCCGTTGAGGCTGAATTCCTGACCTCTGACAACGGATTGGGTGGTATGCTCATTAGTAGGTTGGTTTCAGTTAGAGTCATGACTGTGAGAGGGGTGTGTGAGCACATTATGCATATCAGAGATATTTTTGCCCAGCTTAAGACACTAAAGATGGTGATTTCTGATGACTTTACTGTGCACTTCATCTTGCCTACTCTTCCTTATAACTATGCCCCATTTAAGATCTCCTATAATACACTTAAGGAGATATGGTTGGTCAATAAGTTTGAACATGTGTGATCAAGAGGTGGGGAGTTATTACAGGAGATGGGAGAGTCTGTGAATCTAGCTAGTGGTCCCAGTTCGAACCAACTGACTTCCAGTAAAAAGTGGAAGGGAAAAAGAAATTTGCAAACTGTTAAGCCTACCATGAAGAAGGGACAATCTTAAGTATTTCTTCTGTAAGAAGAAAGAGCACATGAGGAAGGATTGTCCTAAGAGGCAGGCATGGATGGAGAATCATGGTAATCACCTTTCTCTTATGCATTTTGAATCTAGTGTTTGTGTTTCACATAATGACTAGTGGATTGATTCTGGTTCTACAATCCAAGTGTCTAATACTTTTGTGGCGTTTTCTCAATCAAAGGAAATTGGTGGGAAGTGAATGCTGCATCTATTCTAGGAACCAAATGCCTTCTAGAGTTGAATCTATTGGAATAATTAAATTAATGTTAAATTCAGAACATATTTTGTTTTTAGACCAGACCTTTTATATTCCTGGTTTTTTCTAGAATTTAATTTCTATATCTAAACTAGTACCTTTGTGATACAATTTCAACTTTGCTATGAATTCATTTAAGTTATTTAAGAATTTTGATGTTGTTGTGGTACTATGGTTAATGGTCTATTTAAAATTATGCTGAATGATGCTCTATATAGTTTAACTACTTCTTAGGATACAATAGAGTAGTATTGTTAGTGAAACATCTTCACTCTTATAGCATAGGAGACTGGGTCATATCTTTGTTAATAGAATTAAAAGATTAGTAAATTCTGGAGTTCTTGAAACTCTAGATTTTACCCATTGCTTGCTTAGATTGCATCAAGGGAAAGCAAACTAACAAGTCTAAGAAGAGGGCCAATAGGAGTTCAAAAACATTAGAAATTATACAAACTGATATATGTTGCCTTGATATGAGCTTAAGTAATCAGAAATATTTTATTATCTTTATTGATGATCACACTAGATTTATATATATCTCTATTTGCTTCATAATAATAATAAAAAAAAACATTAGGCACTTTTAAGATATATAAAGCGGAGGTAGGGAAACAATGTGGTAAACAAATAAAAATAGTGAGATAAAAAAGGGGTGATGAATATTATGGTAGATACACGGGTGATGGACATGCACTTGGTCCTTTTGTTGGATTTCTCCAAGAGTAGGGTATAGTTGCACAATATACCTTTCTTGGCACACCATCACAAAGTGGTGTTGCAGAAAGGAGGAATATGATATTGTTGGATATGGTGAGGAGTATGATGAGTAACTCCAAACTGTCTCCTTCTCTGTGGACGAAAGCTCTTAAAACAATTGCGTATATTTTAAATAGAGATCCAACCAAGGTAGTTCCTAGAACAAGTTTAAGACATTTATGTGTTTGGGGCTATCCAGCTCAAGTAAGAGTATATAATCCACATGAGAAGAAGCTAGATCCAAGAACAATTAGTGTATTTTCGTTGGATATGCTGAAAAGTCCAAGGTTTATAGGTTTTATTGTCCAAATCATTCAAGTAGGTTTGGTGGAGTCAAGAAATGTGAAATTTCTTGAGAATGATGTGATTAGTGGGAGTGATCGCCTCAGAGACTTAGGATTTGGTAAAAGAGATAATGTGGTTGGGGCTCCTTCGTCAAGTGGAATGTTGGTTGTCCACCCTAGTTGGATGGACATTGAGAGACCAGTGACTCAAGACCCACGTCTTGGTAAAATTGCTATGGGGAATCGGTCGACTCTACTACAACCTCCATAAGAGGTTGGTGATATGGTAATAGAAGAGGCCTTAGAAGATCGTGGTGGAAATCCTCCACTTCAGGAGCTTTCTATTGAGGAGTAATCTGTTGTTCATTGGTTGTTGAAACAACATCAAGGAGATATACCATGGTCATGGATTCTATGGCATATAAATACATAATGAAGTTTGGGAGGTTGTTGAGTGTCTTGAAGGGAAGAAACCAATAGGTTGTAAATGGATCTTTAAAACTAAAAAAGATTCATTAGGCAACATTGAGCAATACAAGGCCTGACTAGTTGCTGAAGGATTCACAAAAAGGAAAGGCATTGACTATAAGGAGAAATTCTCTCTTGTGTCAAAGAAGGATTCCTTCTGCATCATCATGGCATTAGTTGCTCATTTTGATCTTGATGTACATCAGATGGATGTGAAAACAACATTTCTCAATGGAAATTTGCATGAGGTGGTATACATGAAACAACCTGATGAGTTTATTTCGAGTAGTGGTGAACAGCTTGTAAAATCCAACCCTATCCTAACCCTGACTTGACCCGGAATCCTTGATGTTTGTAGGTTCGAAGACCCAGAGTGGAGGAAGGAAAGAATTGTGGGCCCTCTTAGTTGAAGACTTGGTGTTTGATTCCGAGCCCATGGACATTGACGATGGTGCCCTTTACTTGGATGCACTGTCAGTGTTTAGTGAGAAACTGCACCTAGAAGAGGGGAAGTTTAGTTGAAGTACCTAATACACTTCCAGACTTGATTCAAAGGTAATTCTCTGACCTAGACTTGTTGATTGAGCTATAGAAGAAAGAACAAGTGATTTTGACTTAATCTAGCCTTCCAATTCCCTGACCAAAGCTTGTTGACTTAGCTTGGTCGACTGAAGCTAGTCGACCAAAGGACTTATAAATCCGAGAAAATGCTGATTTTTGGATATTTTATTGCTTACTTAAGTGCACCTCAAAGTTAGAACCCTATTCTACTGTTAGAATCTCTTGAGAACATGGAGAGAGCTTCCCAAGACATTCCCTTGGTAGTTGTGAAGGATTCTTGCATTAACCATTGTCTCTCATTCCCAAGATCATCCCCAAGGTATGTATTCTCTCACTCACTCTCTAATCTACTCTCACCTCTTCTCTTTCTTATTGTTGAGACCATGAAGATGGTGCTGCAACCTTGCAACCACCACTTCATGTGTTTTCTTCTTTTCATTTGCTTAAACCCCTCTCAATCCATCTATGTTGTGCCCCCATTTTGATTCTTATCTATACATTTACATGATTCTCTTCATAGCAACTTGATTTCTTAACCTAAACTAATTTCTATAGTATGCTAAGTCTGATTTTAGGTTAGTAATTGATCCTAATATATTGTCCATCATTTCATTGGTTGAATCCTTATATTCTCTTTGCATTTGCATTTGATTTCATTAAAAGCTATGATTCTAGCATTTAGTGATTAGGGTTTCAAATTGGGGGTTCCTAATTAGACCATTGCTTGATGTTAATTCTTTGCTAGATAGTGTTCATTTACTGTTCCTAACAATCCCCCCAAATTTGGGAGTGATCCGAGCTCTGGAAGATAGGTTTCGGATAAAAAATCACTATTTTAGCCCGACACTGTTCACTTGGTCGTCGACCAAGTCAGTCAACCAAAGGAATACAACATTGCATATTTATCCGATTTGATCTGTTTGACCTCTGATTTTATTTTGATTTCTCTTCTAATATTGCATCTATATTTGTCTAGGGTCTAAGTACTATCTTTGGGACCTTCCTCTTTTGATCTTTGGTCCATCTTCATCTCAATTCAAGGTAAGGATGGTTATTATCATAATTATATGGATTATGCCGCTATGTTGGAAATTTAGTAGATTTACATTCCTTATTATAGTCTTAACATCGTATGACTGTTGTATGTATTGCAAGACAGTAGTACCATGTTATATATCAGTTTGATTATCATGATTATGTATTCTTGTTAATTACATATGTGATTGACCATGCTATATTATATCTCTTTTCATATGATGAAATATCATTTGTGTTGATACGATGAAATTGATAATGTGATTGGATAAGTATGATTCGGGATTGGGGAATGTCCTTTCGACATTTCTGTCCTTGGACATCGGAGGGAATAGTATGGGATGTTTCCGACGATGCCCATCGACGCTCTCCCGAATTATTGAATGTCATATATAGGACTTGTGTAGCGGTGTTGGCTAGGATGTCCTTGTTGTATCAGACTTGAATCGGAAGTGTGAAACCCAGCCCTATCCTAACCCTGACCCTGACTCAGAACCCTTGATGTTTGTAAGTCCGAAGACTCGGAGTGGTAGAAGAAGAGACTTGTGGGCCCTCATAGTTGAAGACTTGGTGTATGATTCCGAGCCCATGGATATTGACAGTGATGCCCTTTACTTGGATACACTGTCAGTGTTCAATGAGAAACTGCACCTAGAAGAGGGGAACTTAGTTGAAGTACTTGATGCACATCCGGTCTCGTTTCGAAGGTATTTCTCTACGCTAGACTTGTTAATTGACTTGTAAGAGAAAAATCAACTCAATTCAGATCAATCTAGCCCTTCAATTCCCTAGATCAAGCATGCTGTCCATGCTTGGTCGACTGAATTGGTCGACTGGGCCAGTCGACCAAAGGATACCCAAATCCAAGAAAAAGATGCTTTTTGGATATTCTCTTATCTACTTTAGTGTTTCTCGAGTCTTGAACCCTATTTTACATTCTAAGCTTGCTTAGAACGTGGGGAGAGCTTCCCAAAGCACCTCCTTGGTAGTGGTGAAGATTATTCCATTCAAATCATTGCCAATCATTGCCTCTTGTCTCCATTATCATCTACAAGGTATGATTCATCTCTCTCACTCTCTATTCTACTCTATTCTTTTCTTTTCTTGCTATTGTAACCTTGGAGTTGATGCTGCAACCTTGTAACAATCACTTCAAGTGTTCACTCTTAGTTATTCCATGATCTTATTCCATTTCTACCTATGCTATGCTCTCATTTTGGTTCTTGCATATGCATTGCTATGATTCTCTTCTTAACTTCTTGTATTCTTGTCCTAAACTGAAGTATGAAGTGTGCTAAGTCTATTTTCAATGCTAGCATATGATCCTAATCCATTGTATATCAGTTCCCCTAGCTAACTCCTTCATTTCCATTGCAATTTCATTTGATTTCAATTGATGCTATGATTCTTGCATTTAGAACTTAGGGTTTCAATTTGGGGATTCCTAATTAGACCATTAGATTATGCTAATTACTTGTTAGATAGTGTTCTTATACTGTTACAATCAATCCCTCCAAGTTTCGGGTCGATCCGAGCCCCGGAAGATCGGTTTCGGGCCAAAAATCACTATTCAGCCCCGACAATGTTCACTTGGTCGACTGGGTCACTCAACCAAGTAAGTCAACCAATCAGTTGTTGAATTGTGTACTTTGCCGATTTGATCCGTTCGACCTCCGATTTTCCCGATTTCTTTTCTAATCTTTCATTTATGTTTGTCTAGGGTCTTAATACCATCTTTGGATCATTCTTTTGTGACCTTTGGATTATCGTCATCGCGACTCAAGGTAAGACGGTTATACCCATGTAACATAGACTATGTGATTATTACACTGGCAACTTAGTAGGCTTAGCTTATTGGTTGTATTTAGAAATCATATGACTACTGTAGGTACTTTATGACAGTAGTATCATGCTTACATACTCTTGCCTATCATGATTATTAATTCTTGTTGAGTTCATATATGATTGATCATGTGATGTTATGACTTATCTTTCAATATGATGAAGTATTATGGATGTATGATATGATGAGAATGTGATTGGATAAGTATGATTTGGGATTGGGGAATGTCCTTTTAACATTTCTGTCCTTGGACATCGGAGGGAATAGTATGGGATGTTCTCCGAAGATGCCCATCGACGCTTTCCTGGATTATTGGATGACATACATAGGATTTGTCTAGATGTGTTGGCTAGGACATCCCTGTCATATTAAACCCGAATCGGAAGGGCATTGAGACCGAATGACCTGTGGTAGTAGTGTGGTTTGATGGGCACTCAAGACTAGTAACCAACTCGTGAGAGGACATAAATCACACTACGGATACCCGAAAGGGGCCATTCATTAGTAGGGTTGCAAATAGTTAGACTTGGGCTCACGGGCGCTCGAGACCGGTGAGTTATATCCGTGAGAGGACGTGAGAGCTTCCTGTATACTATTTGTGGATGACCAATAGGGTTGGTGATGTGACATCCAGCCCAAACCTAGCAAGGACACCCTATTTGTTTTCGGATAAAGAATGACTTGTTTGATATTAGACCTTAAAGTTGGACCTTGATTTCAGTGTTATTATCTTTGAAAGCCTTAAGAAGTAATGCCAGACCTTTCCCTTAGGGTAGACCTGTAATATCTGACCTTATCCTAACCTTGGCCCGGTACGGAATCTGTTATGATTGTAGGTCCAAAGACCCAAAGTGGGGGGAAAGAGATGTGTGGACCTTTTTCTTGATGATTTGGTGTCGGAGCCCAAGCCCCTAGACATTGACAATGATGCCCCTCACTTGAGAGCATTGTCAGTGTTAGTTTTGAATCTGCACACCGAAAAGGGGTGAATTAGTTAAAATACCTAATGAACTCCTGTGCTCAACCCGATTATATTTCCCAAAACTAGACTTCTTTATGGACTTGTAGGAGAAAACCCCACTCAATTTGACCCCATATAGCCCCCCAAATCCCTGTCCGAAGTTGCTGAACTATGTCTGGCAAATCCTGCTTGCGCATCGAAGAAGGTGAGCTTATTTTGTGGATCTAATGATCTCCCATGCTTTATCAAAAGGTATTTCTGGAAACTATACTTCTTGATTGACTTGTAGGAGAAAACATCACTCAATTTGACCCTGTATAGCCCTCAGAATCACTGTTCGAAGTTGCTGAACTATTTCTGAATTTTCTGCTGAAACCTGGTTACTGTTTTGGTCGATGCTCTTTGGTCAACGCCATCAACCAAGGACCATTGACCAAAGTTACCCAGATTCAAGAAAAAGATGTTTTTTGGATATTCCTTCCTCTATTCAAGTGAAACCTCGAACCTAGAACCATATTTCACTCATTTCAACATCTGAGAACGTGGGAAAGCTCCTCTTAGGCTCCTCCTTGGCTTGGGTGATGATCTTCTACAAGAATCATTGTCTCTTTTCTCTAATCTCTTCTCCAAGGTATGTAATCTCTCACTCTCTCTCTAATCTACTTCTACCTCATCTTGTTCTTGCTACTGAGTTCATGAAGAAGGTGCTGCAACCTTGCAACCACCTCTTCTACAAGCTCTTTCTTTGATTAAACATCTCTTCACCCTTTCCATGCTATGATTCTCATACATAATGTTCTTGCTTTCTTATTTTTGATTTTTCTCTTCTTTACAACATGAATTCATCTCTTAATCTGATTTTCTCTTTCAATTAGGTCTGATTATATGTTAGTATGTATCTCTAATCTACTGTCCATCATTCCCTTAATTAAATTCCTAAGTTCTCTTGCAATTGCAATCGATTCCATTGAAGAACATGATTCTTGCAAGTTTGAAACTAGGACCTCAATTTGGGGGTTTTCAATTTGACCATTAGATCATGTTAATTCTTGTTACATAGTCTCCTGCTACTGTTCCTAGCATTCCCTCCAAGTTTCAGATCGATCCGAACCCCGGAAGACCCATTTCGGACCAAAATCCCCCAAACCCATTATGCAGCCCCGAAGACAATTTTGGTCAATCCTCTTTGGTCGATGCCATCGACCAAGAACCATTGACCAAACTTGTTGTTGACAGCAACCTTGTTCCGTTTTGATCCGTTTGACCTCTAATTTTCCTGATTTCTTTTCTAACCTATCATTTATGTTTGTCTAGGGTCTTATTACCATCTTTGGATCATTCTTCTGAGATTATTGGATTATCATCATCGTGACTTAAGGTAAGGATTGTTGTTACCATAACTACATAGATTATGTGATTCTTGCTGCTATGTTAGAGACTTTGTAGATTTACCTTCTTTATCGTATTTCCTATAGTATATGATTATCATAAGTACTTCAAGTATAGTAGTGCCATGTTTACATATTCTTTTGTTATCATGATTATGTATTCTTAATAAATTCATATGTAACTGATCATGTTATGGTATGTATCTTTCTATATGATGAAATGTCATTTATGTATATGATATGATGGAATTGAGAATGTGATTGAATAGGTATGATTTGGGATTGGGGAATGTCCTATTGACATTTCTGTCCTTGGACATCGGAGGGAATAGTATGGGATGTTCTCCGAAGATGCCCATCGACGCTTTTCCAAATTATTGGATGACATATATAGGACTTGTCTAGATGTATGGCTAGGATGTTCCTGTTGTATCAGACCCGAATCGGAAAGGCATTGAGACCGAACGACCCATGGTAGTATATGGTTTGATGGGCGCTCTAGGCCACCAATCCGGTAGGGGACATAAACCATGCTACAGATACCCGAAAGGGGCCATTTATTGGTAGGGTTGCAAATAGCTAGACTTGGGCACACGGGAGCTCAAGACCGGTAGCCAATCCGTGAGAGACGTGAGAGCTTCCCGTTTACTATTTGTGGATGACCAATAGGGTTGATGAGTCCGTAATCTGGGATTAGGATGACTCTAGTGTGAAAGATAGCGAAAAGGATCGCCAGGGGCAAGGAATGGACGTATCTGGATCTGACTTGATACAACTGAGTAGATGACTTGCATTGGGCTAGGCTTTACTATGACATGCGCCAGTACTTATACCAAACGGTGATGTGAGAGAGCGGTGACCGATTCCCTTACCATGGTTTGAGATGACTTTACCCAATTACCACGGTATTCCCAAGATACGGAATGAGTTGAGGGAGAGTGACTGACAACCCAAAGAAGTATGGTGCTATGACTTAAAGCATGTCTACCATAGAGACTAGCATACATAGAGTTAGAATCATAATTGCATCATGTGTTTCATATCATATTGCATCATGCTATGTTTTGTATCATGTATCTATGTTATTGTGGAATAACCTGCCTTGCTGAGTTCTTTTGAACTCACTCCTTTTTGCAACATTTTTGTTAGACTCTACTGTAGGTACTACGTGAGACATCCAGCCCAAACCTAGCTTGGACACCCTATTTGTTTTGGGATAAAGAAAGACTTGTTTGATATTAGACCTTAAAGTTGGTCCTTGATTTTAATGTTATTATCTTTGAAAGCCTTAAGAAGTCATGCCAGACCTTTCCCTTAGGGTAGACTTGTAATATCTGACCTTATCCTAACCTTGACCTGGCCTGTAATCTATTATGTTTGTAGGTCTGAAGACCCAAAGTGTGGGGAAAGAGACTTGTGGACCCTTTTGGTTGATGATTTGCTGTCGGAGCCCAAGCCCTTGGACATTGACGATGATGCCCCTCACTTGAGAGCATTGTCAGTGTTAGTTTTGAATCTGCGCACCGAAGAGGGGTGAATTAGTTGAAATACCTAATGAAATCCTATGCTCAATCCTAATATATTTCCCGAAACTAGAATTCTTGATGGACTTTTTGGAGAAAACCCCACTCAATTTGACCCCATATAGGCCCCCAAATCCCTGTCCGAAGTTGCTAAACTATGTCTGGCAAATCCTGCTTGCGCATCAAAGAAGATGAGCTTATTTGGTAGACCTAATGATCACCCATGCTTGATCCAAAGGTATTTCTGGAATCTAGACTTCTTGATTGACTTGTAGGAGAAAACCTCACTCAATTTGACCCCGTATAGCCCTCCGAATCTCTGTTCGAAGTTGTTGAACTA
The DNA here is from genome assembly GCF_041222555.1 of Hakea prostrata. Taxonomy (NCBI): domain Eukaryota; kingdom Viridiplantae; phylum Streptophyta; class Magnoliopsida; order Proteales; family Proteaceae; genus Hakea; species Hakea prostrata. The sequence continues at coordinate 45,471,164 of NC_142602.1, read as the reverse complement.
TTTCTGGATTTTCTGCTGAAACCTGTTACCTGTTTTGGTCGATGCTCTTTGGTTGATGCCATCAACCAAGGACCATCGACCAAAGTTACCCAGATTCGAGAAAAAGATGATTTTTGGATATTCCTTCATCTATTTAAGTGAAACCTTGTACCTAGAACTATATTTTACTCATTTCAACATCTGAAAACGTGGGAAAGCTCCTCTTAGGCTCCTCCTTGGCTTGGGTGATGATCTTCTACAAAAATCATTGTCTCTCTTCTCTAATCTCTTCTCCAAGGTATGTAATCTCTCACTCTCTCTCTAATCTACTCCTACCCCATCTTGTTCTTGCTACTAAGTTCATGGAGAAGGTGCTGCAACCTTGCAACCACCTCTTCTACAAGCTCTTTTGCTTTGATTAAACCTCTCTTCACCCGTTCCATGTTATGATTCTCATACATGATGTTCTTGCTTTCTTATTTTGATTTTTCTCTTCTTTACAACATGAATTTATCTGTTAATCTGATTTCCTCTTTCAATTAGGTCTGATTATATGTTAGTAATTGTCTATATTCTGTTGTTCATCATTCTATTAATTAAATTCCTAAGTTCTCTTGCAATTGCAATTGATTTCATTGAAGAACATGATTCTTGCAAGTTTGGACCATTGGATTATGATAATACTTGCTAGATAGTGATCTTACATTGTTATGAATCATCCCTCCAAGTTTCGGATCGATCCGAACCCCAGAAGACCCACTTTGGACCAAAATCCCCAAAACCCATTATGCAGCCCCGAAGACAATTTATGTTGATCCTCTTTGGTCGATGCCATCGACCAAGGACCATTTACCAAACTTGTTGCTGACAGCAACCTTTCTCTGTTTTGACCCGTTCGACCTCCGATTTTCCCGATTTCTTTTCTAACCTTTCATTATGTTTGTCTAGGGTCTTATTACCATCTTTGGATCATTCTTTTGAGATTATTGGATTATCATCATTGCAACTTAAGGTAAGGACGGTTGTTACCATAACTACATAGATTATGTGATTCTTGCTTCTATGTTAGAGACTTAGTAGATTTACCTTCTTTATCGTATTTCCTACAGTATATGATTGTTATAAGTACTTCAAGTATAGTAGTGCCATGTTTACATATTCTTTTGTTATCATGATTATGTATTCTTAATAAATTCATATGTAACTGATCATGTTATGGTATGTATCTTTCTATATGATGAAATGTCATTTATGTATATGATATGATGGAATTGAGAATGTGATTGAATATGTATGATTTAGGATTGGGGAATGTCCTATTGACATTTCTGTCCTTGGACATCGGAGGGAATAGTATGGAATGTTCTCCGAAGATGCCCATCGACGCTTTTCCGAATTATTGAATGACATATATAGGACTTGTCTAGATGTATGGCTAGGAAGTCCCTGTCGTATCAGACCCGAATCGGAAGGGCATTGAGACCGAACGATCCGTGGTAGTGTATGGTTTGATGGGCACTCTAGGCCGGTAACCAATCCATTAGGGGACATAAACCATGCTACGGATACCCAAAAGGGGCCATTTATTGGTAGGGTTGCAAATAGCTAGACTTGGGATCACGGGCGCTCAAGACCGGTAACCAATTCGTGAGAGGACGTGAGAGCTTCTCGTTTACTATTTGTGGATGACCAATAGGGTAGATGAGTTCGTAATCTGGGATTACGCTGACTCTAGTGTGAAGGATATCGGAAAGGATCGCCAGGGGCGAGGAATGGACGTATCTGAATCTGACTTGATATGACTGAGTAGATGACTTGCATTGGTCTAGGCTTTATTGTGACATGCGCCAGTACTTATACCAAACGGTGATGTGAGAGAGCGGTGACCGATTCCCCTACCATGGTTTTTGAGATGACTTTACCGAATTTCCCTGGCAGACCCAAGATATCATGTATGATTGAGGGGGAGTGACTGACGACCCAAAGAAGTATGGTGCTATGACTTAAAGCATATCTACCATAGAGATTAGCATACATGGAGTTAGAATCATAATTGCATCATGTGTTTCATATCATATTGCATCATGCTATGTTTTGTATCATGTATCTATGTTATTGTGGAATAACCTGCCTTGCTGAGTTCTTTTGAACTCACTCCTTTTTGCAACATTTTTGTTAGACTCTACTGCAAGTACCACCACTGTTGACTATGATGGTCAACACTCTGAAGACCAAGTTTATGACCCGTACCCCACTGGTCACGGTGTACAAGTTGATAAAGACCAGTAGTCCGAGATTGGGACTTATCTGGAGCAGTTTGGCTTTTGCACTTGTGTGCTAGTGTTGGGATATCGTCCCATTTTCTTTTTAACCTTTTAGTTAATTTGTTGAGACCGTAGTTTAGTCTATTCCCTTGTCATGTTGGGAACCGGTTGTAACCCTTAATTTTAGTCGATCTACCTTCCGCTATTATTATAGGATGGGTTTCCTCCCTCTTTTTCACACTTTGACTATTTGTCCTATTTGTATCATTTTCGCACTTTGATATTATTTGTGAAACCTTCTGAGATCTTTTATAGACTTTTATTATTAAATTATTTGAATATAAGGATTGTTCTTGCTTTTGATTATATTATTGTGCTAAGTGGCTATGATCGTTCCTAAACTTGATCGGCGGGACCATGATTCACTCCCCGGGTAATCCAGATAGGGTACCCCCTTGGTGGATTTAGGGTGGGATGTGACACTACCACTGTTGACTATGATGGTCAACACTATGAAGACTAAGTTGATGACCCGTACCCCACTGGTCACGGTGTACAAGTTGATAAAGACTAGTAGTCCGAGATTGGGACTTTTCTGGAGCAGTTCGACCTTTACATTTGTGTGCTAGGGTTGGGATATCGTCCCATTTTCTTTTTAACCTTTTAGTTAATTTGTTGAGACCGTAGTTTAGTCTGTTCCCTTGTCATGTTGGGAACCGGTTGTAACCCTTAATTTTAGTCGATCTACCTTCCGCTATTATTATAGGATGGTTTCCTCCCTCCTTTTCACACTTTGACTATTTGTCCTATTTGTATCATTTCCGCACTCTGATATTATTTGTGAAACCTTCTGAGATCTTTTCTAGACTTTTATTATTAAATTATTTGAATACAAGGAATTGTTCTTGCTTTTGATTATATTATTGTGCTAAGTAGCTATGATCGTTCCTAAACTTGATTGGCGGGACCGTGATTCACTCCCCGGGTAATCCAGATATGGTACCCCCTTGGTGGATTTAGGGTGGGATGTGATAGGTGAGTCCGGTGAGTTATATCCATTAACTCTAGTGTGAAGGATACCGGAAAGGATCCCGAGATGGGAGTAATGGACATATCTGAATCTGACATGATATGCCTAAGTAGATGACTTGCATTGGGCTAGGCTTTACCTTGACATGCCCACTACTTAGACCAAATGGTGATGTGAGACAGTAGTGACCGAAACCCGAGCCATGGATTGTCCGAGATGGATGCAGGACCCATTACCAACCAGAGCTGAGTGATTGAGACTTACCTAAAGAAGTATGGTGCTATGACTTAAAGCATGTCTACCATAGAGACTAGCATATGTAGAGTTAGAATCATACTTGCATCATCTATTTCATATCATCTTGCATCATGTTATGACTTGTATCATATGGCTTATGTATTATGGAATAATTGCCTTGTTGAGTTCTCTCGAACTCATTCCTTTTTGTGCAATTGTTTATTATATTTTTTTGCAGGTGTTGAAGAAGCTGATGGCTCCTTACTCGAGACGGACCCGGATTCCTCATACTACTCTGAAGGTCCTAGTTATTATGAAGGTCACGATGAAGATACCGAGGGTGGTTACCCTGCATACCAAGATTAGCCCGACCTTAGTGTGGGAAAGGCCATGCTTGGTTTCCTATGTTTATACCTATGAGGATATCTTGTATAAGACCGAGGAGATCGTAGTTTAGATTTTGATACTGTTATACTCTTTTCAATTTTGGATCTGTTTCCGATGTGTACTGAGGGAGTGAATTTCGCTCACTTCCTTCCTTTTGATTATATATTTGGTATCTTTTATTTCACACTTTGATTATCTTGTTCTTATCTTATTCATGATTTCATTCTATTATATGGTTTTACCTTGATTATTATTGTTCATGATTATGTTATCGCGTATGTGGGAGGCATGGTTGCTCGACACTTGATCCTTGGGACTGTGGATCACATACCCGGGTGTGCCTGGTAGGGTACCGGCTAGGTGGATGTGACAGGAAGGGCATTGAGACCGAACGACCCGTGGTAGTAATGTGGATTTGTGGGCGCTCAAGACCGGTAACCAACCTGTGAGAGGACATAGATCACATTGCGGATATTCGTTAGAGGGCATTTATTGGTAGGGTTGCAAATACCTAGACTTGGGCTCACGGGCACTCAAGACCGGTAACCAACCCGTGAGAGGATGTGAGAGCTTCCCGTCTATTATTTGTGGATGACCAATAGGGTTGATGAGTCTGTAGTTGTCACATCCACCCAGCCGGTACCCCATTTGGAATACCCAGGATGTGATCCACAGTCCAAGGATCAATGATCTGAGGTCCATGCCTCCCACATACACGGTAACACAATCATGAACAGTAATAATCAATGGTAAAAACAGTTAATACTAAGTATCATGAATAAGATAAGATTAACTAAATCAGAGTGCGGAATATAGATAATAATAAAGTGTGATCAAAATCATAAAGGGTGAGAAGGTGTGGTAGCCACCCTCTCAAAGCAGCGGAAAAGAAGTAAATCTAGTTAGTTACATATCCAAATGTCACCAAAATAATTCAAAGACAAGTTAATTACAATATCCAAGGTTCCACAAATACACCAGGGGAATGGGGCACTATGCTAGGGTTTCTTCTATACTAATGGTAGTCTCCTCAACCGTACGGATGAAGTAAACCCAACGCTGCCGCTCCCGCACAACTGTGGGGCTAACCCTGGTGCGGATAGTAATCCTCCTCGGCTCCAATATACGGATCCTCACCGATGCCACTACCCGGAGGGTAGTATGTGGAATCATAGTCTGCCTCATAGGAGGTGCCATCGTAATCTTCGGTACCTGGAATGTAATCTAAAACATTTGCACAAAAAGGAATGAGTTCGAAGAACTCAGCAAGGAAGTTATTCCATAATTAGAAATCATACACATTCGAACATATAGTAATGCAATGTGATATGGAACATTTGATGCGAGATATGAGCCTAACTCTATGAATGCTTGGTCTCTAGGGTAGACATGCTTTAAGTCATAGCACCGTACTTCTCTGGGTCGTCAGTCACTCTCCCATTTCCATATCTTGGTAATGCCCGGGGAAGATCGGTAAAGTCATCAAAAAGCCGTGGTAAGGGGATCAGTCACCACTCTCTCACATCACCATTTGGTCAAGATCTTGGCGCATGTCACAGTAAAGCCTAGCCCAATGCAAGTCATCTACTCGATCGGTCAAGTCGATTCAGATACGTCCATTCCTCGCCCCCGGCGATCCTTTCCGGTATCCTTCACACTAGAGTCAGCGAAATCCCGGATTTCGGACTCATCAACCCTGTTGGTCATCCACATATAGTAAACGGGAAGCTCTCACGTCCTCTCACGGATTGGTTACCGGTTTTGAGCGCCCTGAACCCAAGTCTATCCATATGCAACTCTACCAATAAATGGCCCCTTTCAGGTATCCGTAGCATGGTTTATGTCCCCTACCGGATTGGCTACCGGCCTAGAGCGCCCATCCAACCATACACTACCACGGGTTGTTCGGTCTCAATGCCCTTCCGATTCGGGTCTGACACGACAAGGATGAACCTAGCCACACAACTAGACAATCCTATATATGTCATCCAATAACTCGGGAAAGTGTCGATAGGCACCATCGGAGAACATCCCATACTATTCCCTCCGATGCCCAAAGAAAGAAGTGTCAGTAGGACACCCCCAAATCCCAAGTCATACGTAAGCAATCACACATCAAATCTCATCATTTCTCATGCATCCATAGCATATTCACAATAGTAATCAAATCATGATATTGAAATGGATCATTATAATCATAAGCAAATCAAAATGATAAAGTAACACAACAAAAGTATAAAGATTTAAATGCTACTGTTCTAACACATATGTAACAGTTTCATAATGATTGAAAGGAAATTTAGGGATTTCATTCTTTAAATAAAGCACAGTTCAATATTTGATGACTTATATGTTTATGGATATAACCATCCTTACCTTGGATGAGTTGATGATGAATTGAGAATACCAAGAATAGTCCAATAGAATTGTTAAGGCCCTAAACAAACATCAATAATAAGTTAGAAAACAAGTCGGGAAGATCGGATGTCATTTGGGTCAAAATTGACCAAGGTTGCTGTCAGCAACAACTTTGGTCGATGGTCTTGGTCGATGGTATCGACGAAAAGGATCGACCAAAATTGTCCTCGGGGTAGAATAGTGGATTTTGGGGATTTTGGTCCGAAATGAGTCTTCCGGTGTTCGGATCAATCTGAAACTTGGAGGCATACTTAACAACAGTAGTAGGACACTATAAATCAAGGAATTAACCCAATCCAATGATCTAATTAAAAAGCCATAATTTGAGCTATCAAGTTCAAGTGATAAACATCATGGCATGAGTTGGAATTGATTGCATTGATGAGGAATAGCATGCAATAGCTAGAGGAACTAATAGAAATTCGATTGGAATCATATGGCAATGTTAAACATGAACATAATACACTCTATAGCTCAGTTTGATATCAAACGGTATGATGTTAATAGGTAAATCATGGAATACATAAGCTAGGAATGAGATATAAGCATAGCATCAATGAATGGCTAAGGGAATCATGGATCGAGCATGAGTAGGCACTTGGAGTGGTGGTTGCAAGGTTGCAGCACCGTTCCAAATGTCTCCTCAGCAAGATGACAATAGAAAAGTGTAGAAAATGGTAGGGTAGAGAGTGGAATGAGGAGTCATACCTTAGTGTGGAAGATGAAGACAAGAATCAATGATAAACTAAGTGTCTTTGATGAGATACCCTTCACACTAACCAAGGAGCTGCTTTGGGAAGCTCTCCCCACGTTCCCAGGTGAGAAAAATGATTGCAAAAGGCTCAAGGCTTGAGGTCACATTAAATAGAAAAGGAATATTCCATGGAATCATTAACTTGGCAGACTGGGATATTTTGGTCGATGGTCCTTGGTCGATGGTATCGACCAAAAGGATCGACCAAAATATTTTCAGCAGAAAACTCAGGTTTAGAACAGCAACTTCAAGTAGGGATTTGAAAGGCTATACAAGGTCTAATTGAGTGAGGTTTTCTTCCACAATTCAATCAAGAAGTCTAGTTTTGGGGAATACCTTCGGATTGTGCACAAGAGGTCATTTGGTACATCAACCATATTAATCTTCTCCGATGCGCAGACTTTCCTTAAACACTGACAATGCATTTAAGCAAGGGGTATCATTGTCAATGTCCATGGGCTTGGTCTCCGAATCATGATAATCAATCAGAATGATCCATAAATCTCTTCTTCCATCGCTTCGGGTCCTCGGACCTGAATACAACAGTGGATCCGGGTCAGGGTCAAGGTTAGAATAGGGCTGGATATTACATTCTCCCCCCCTTAAAAGAATTTCGTCCTCGAAATTGAAAGCGTACCTGTGCTTCCAAAAAGATGAGGAAACTTCTCCTTCATGTCTTCTTCTTTCTCCCATGAAGCTTCTTCAGGGGTATGGTTTTTCCATCGAATCTTCACTAGAGGGATGGTGCGATTCCGCAACTACTTGTCCTTTCTATCTAGGATCTCGGCTGGTCCTTCATCGTAAGAAAGATCGGCACTAAGTCCTTCGGGTGCTTGCTGTAGTATGTGCTCTGGGTTTTCTAGGTATTTCCGAAGCATTGAAACATGGAACACATTGTGAACTCCAGCAAGTGACGGAGGCAAGGCCAAGCGGTATGCTATAGGTCCAACCCTTTCCAAAATCTCAAAAGGTCCAATGAAGCGGGGACTAAGCTTTCCTTTCACATTGAATCTCGTCACCCCTTTCCTAGGTGATACTTTAAGGAAGACTTTCTCTCCAATTGGAAATTCTAAGTCGGTTCTTCTCTTGTCGGCATACGACTTCTGTCTAGATTGAGCAGACTTGATCCTTTCCCGAATCATGTCAACCATATCACTGGTAGCTTCAATCATCTCTGGACCTAAGACTTTTCTTTCACCAGTCTCAGTCCAATACAAGGGCGTTCTACAAGTGTTACCATACAAAGCCTTAAACGGAGCCATGCCTATTGTTGCTTGATAACTGTTGTTATAGGCAAACTCGACTAAGGCTAAGTGTTCATCCCAATTTCCACCCATGTCAACCACACAAGACCTAAGCATGTCTTCAAGAATATGAATTGTCCGCTCAGATTGTCCATCAGACTGTGGGTGATGAGCTGTACTCGGATTCAATTGGGTTCCCAAGGCTTTTCTGCAGTCCATTCCAAAACCTTGAGGTGAACCTAGGATGACGGTCCGAAACGATACTCACTGGCACTCCGTGTAGACGAACTACATTGTCCACATAAAGTCGAGCTAGCTTATCCAAAGAGTAGGTGATCTTCATAGGAATGAAATGGGCTGATTTAGTCAACCTATCAACAATCACCCACACAGTGTCATTTCCCTTACTCGTCCGCGGCAAGCTAGTCACAAAGTCCATTGAGATATCTTCCCACTTCCAACTAGGAATAGGAAGGGGCTGAAGTAATCCAGGATGGGGGTTGGCGAACGGCTTTCACACGTTGGCAAGTTTCACACGGCAACAAAGTCTTCAACGTCTGCTTTCAAACCATTCCACCAAAAATGTTCCCTTAAGTCCTTGTACATTTTGGTACTTCCAGGGTGTCTTGTAAAGATGGACTGGTGTGCTTCTTTCAATATTTCCTTCTTGATTTCCTCAACAGCGGGCACACGAGAGTCTATCTCTAAACAATAAGGTACCATCCATAGATGTACTAAAAGCGAGGGTCCATTTCCGAATTCGAGGCAATCTTATCAATCTTCTCTTTTAACTCTTGATCGAACTTTGCAAGGCAACAATTCTATCTCTAAGGGAGGATCTTACGGTCATGGCATAGAGAATACAATCCGAACCCTTAGGGACCACTTCCAAACCAAATCTTTCCATCGAGGACAACAAAGGCCGACTCAAAACATTTAAATCCAACTCTTTTCTTTGACTCTTTCTACTAAGAGCATCCGCCACTACATTTGCTTTACCGGGTGGTACTTGGATGTCACAATCATAGTCGAGACCAACTCCAACCATCTTCTCTGTCTCATATTCAGCTCCTTCGGGTGAAGAAGTATTTCAAACTTTTATGATCCGTGAAGATGGCGATCTTCTCACTTGTCTGAGATAGTGTCTCCAAATTTTCAAAGCAAATACAACAGCTGCAAGCTCTAAGTCATGAGTGGGGTAGTTCCGCTCATAATCCTTTAGTTGTCGAGAGGCATAAGCCACTACCTTTCCGTGTTGCATCAACACGCAGCCCAAACCGATTTTAGAAGCATCGGTGTAGACCGTCAATCCACCGGAACTATCGGGTATAGTCGAACCGGGCGCTTGTCAATCTAACTTTCAGCTCTTCGAAGTTCTTCTCACAAGAATCAGTCCAGACAAACTTCTCTTCTTTTCTAGTTGGCTTAGTCATAGGGGCAGCCAACCTAGAAAAGTTTTCAATGAATCTCCGGTAGTATCCTCGCTAATCCAAGAAAACTTCTTATCTCGATCCACGGTCTTCGGCCAATCGATAACAGATTTGGACTTTCTCGGGTCAACACGAATACCCTCGGCTGAAACAACATGGCCAAGAAATACTACACTTGAGAGCCGAAGTCACACTTGCTAAATTTAGCATAGAGTTTCTTTTCTCTCAACCTTTGCAACGTGCGATTCGGGTGCTCCGCATGCTCTTCCTCGTTCTTTGAGTAAATCAAGATGTCATCAATGAAAACGATTACAAATTTATCGAGTACATCGTGAAATACTCAGTTCATGAGGTCCATGAACACGGCAGGGGCATTAGTCAAGCCGAAAGGCATCACTTTAAATTCATAATGTCCTTACCTTGTTCTGAACGTTGTCTTAAGGATGTCACTTGACTTCACCTTCAGCTGGTGATATCCCGATCTCAAATCAATCTTTGAAAAGACAGCAGCACCCTTCAACTGATCAAAAAGGTCATCAATCCGAGGCAAAGGATATCTGTTCTTGATTGTCAACTTGTTCAATTCCCGGTAGTCAATGCACAACGCATACTACCATCTTTCTTCTTTACAAACAAGACCGGAGCTCCCCAAGGTGACACACTTGGCTGCACGAAACCTCTCTCTAAGAGTTCATTTAATTGAGTTTGCAACTCTTCGAGTTCGGTAGGTGTCATTCTGTAAGGGGCCTTGGATACAGGAGCCGCTCCAGGAATTAAGTCTATAGAAAACTCAACTTCCCTATCAGGAGGCAAACCTGACAAGTCATCCAGAAAACATCAGGGATGTAAAACCCAGCCCTAACCTTGACCCGGAAACCTTGTTATTTGTAGGTCCGATGACCCGAAGTAAAGTAAGAAGTCAGCTTTGGGCCATCCCAGTAGAGGACTTGGTGTCTGGCTTTGAATCCATGAAAGTTGATGATGAGGTTCTATTTATGGAAACTGAATCCTGATGAAGATCTAATTAGTTGATGGACTTGGAGTGCTCTCTATCTTGGTTTGAAGGCATTTCTACCTATTAGGTAAGTCACTTGACTTGTGTGCAAAACCCCTTTAGGATTGGATTTGATCTGGACCTTCAATTCCCTGTTTTGGTCTTCTTTGTCGGCATTGGTCGATTGATTGGTCGTTGGGCCGATCGACCAATCCACTCGACCAATGAGTCTTGTCTTTGGCAATTAGGTTGTTCTTGCTCTATTTAAGTCCAATCTCGAGTCCACTTCGTATTTGCTGCCTCCAAACTCTCTGGAACGAACCAAAGACCTCTGCAAGTCATCTCTCTTGCATCCTTGGTGTTTTCTTGACGGATCTTCGTCGAAACTCTTCTTTTTGCATCAAAAGGTATGTCTACTCTCTCTTCTTCTCCTCCATCTTTGTTTTTCTTTCCTTTTTGGGTTGAGACAGTAGAAGAGATGCTGCATTCTCTGTTGCAAACATCTCTGAACATGTTCTCATGATCATCCTAAGGATTTGAGGCTAGAACAATGATCTTAACCATGATCATTGCAAGCTTTTGAAGGAATCATGATCAAACCATGATTTAATCTCTGTTAAACTTCTAATCTGAATTCTGATCTCTTTGGATCTTCTATGTTGATCATGTTAGTAGTTAATTACTGTGTTTCTTTCCATGATCCATAATCTATAGATTTCTAGTTGTTCTCTTCTACCATACTATGTGTTCTTCATGATGCATGGTAGTTACATATATGGTAGGTTTTATTTCCTTATTTAGATTTATGCTTCTAAGCCTTATTCCATGAAGATCTATCTATGTTTTCATGTTTTCATTACCGAAAGCAATGATCCATCCTCCTATTGTTCTTGTCTTTGTTTTCTATTTCAAATTCATCAAGATCCATGGTTGATTTAATTATGGTAACTTTTTGTTTCCTAATTTGGATCTTGATATCTTGATTGGATTAGTGTTTTGAGGTCCCCTATATGTTAGAATGCTACTGATGTAGTCTACCCCTTGATTAGTACCCTTTTGAACCACCAAATTCGGATTTCATATCTTAAAACTCTGATTTTATAGGCTACTGTCTGCATTGGTCGATTGATTGGTCGACTGGACCACTCGACCAATCCACTCGACCAATGAGTACAGCAACTCCAGATTTGGTCTGTTTCGGATGTTTTGATATCTTTTCTGTTAGGGATCTTTCCTAATATGTTGTATATACTTGTTTAGGACTTTCTTCTCAAGTTTGCCAAGATCTTACTTGACTTCTTAGGATTCCTTTGCGAGTTATAAAAGGTAAGGATGGTTATTTCCTTAATTACATAGATAGCATGAATCTAGTTTCTATATTTGAATATCATAGATATGATTCCTAAATTAGATTCTTACAATGATATACTACTGTTGCATAACTTTGATTACAGTAGCATTATTTATTCATGTTGAATTGATTCATGTATGATTTACTTACCGATTATATACAAGTGATTGTATTTATTGATTTCTTTCCATATATGAAGTTACCATATATGTGATGATATGAATTGATGCATGTGTATGCTTAAGTATGGTTTGGAAAGGAGAGGTGTCCTTTCGACACTTCTGTCCTTGGACTACTACGGGAATATTATGGGATGTTTTCGGAGATGCCCTCCGGACACCTTCCTAAACCGTTGGATGACATATCTAGGATTGTCTAGTAGTGTTTGGCTAGGATGTCCTGTTATGTCGGACCCTAATCGGAGGGGTATTGAGACCGAACGACCCGTGGTAGCAATGGGGATTCATGGGCGCTCAAGACCGGTAACCAACCCGTGAGAGGACAGGAATCACATTGTGGGGGCCATTTATTGGTAGGGTTGCATATGATTAGACTTGGGCTCACGGGCGCTTAAGACCGGTAACCAACCCGTGAGAGGACGTGAGAGCTTCCCGTTTACCATATGTGGATGATCAATAGGGTTGATGAGTCCGTAGTCCGAGTTGGTCGGTGCCATAGGATACGCCGACTCTAGTGTGAAGGATACCGGAAAGGATCGTCGGGGACGAGGAATGGAAGTATCTGGATCTCGACTTGATGTAACTAAGTAGAAGACTTGCATTTGGCTAGGTTTTACCCCCGACATGCGCCAGTACTTATACCAAATGGTTGTGAGAGAGTGTGTTGACTTAACCCCCGCCAAGGTTTGTCCCGAGGGATGAAGGACCCATTACCAATCGGCTGCTCAAGACCGGTGAAATGATCCGTGAGAGAATCCAAGATATCTTAAATGGTTGAGGATGTGAGTGGACTTTCCTAAAGAAGTACGGTGTTATGACTTAAAGCATGTCCGCCAATAGAGACCAGCATACATAGAGTTAGATTCATTCATTCATTGTTTGTCCCATATCATATTGCATTCATGATTGTTCGGAATCCCGCCATTTATGTTATTATGGATTTTAATCGCCTTACCGAGTTTCTTTGAAACTCATTCCTTTATTGTACAATGTTGTTAGACTATCCTGCCAGTGTACCGAGTACTATGACGGTCCCTATGAAGAAGCGCAAGGCGAAGAGGCATATCTCCGGGGAAGGTGATTGCGGTTACCACAATTACTCGAAGATTCCCGCGGGTGGTTATGCTCCGTACGATGCTTAGTCCGACCATTGAGTGGAAGCGTCCTTGTGCTATTTATGAGATTTACACTTACAAGGATGTTGTCTATAAAGTGGAGAACAATTTAGTTACCCAATGTACTTGTTCTTGGGATTAGGTTTTGTCTAGTTTATTCTTTTAGAGCTACTTTTCCGCTGGTTGTAAAGTGGGATTTTTGCCTCGCTTTACTTATCCGTTTGATACTCGATTATATTTAGTATTCTCGATTCATTTATGATTCATTCTTTCTTTATTGGATCTATGATTTATCTTCCGCACTCATGTTATGATTGTTCATGATTATGTTATTGTTTATGTGGGAGGTTGATCACTCGATACCCGATCTTCGGGCTGTGGATCACACTCTCGGGTACGCGAGATAGGGTACCGGCCGGGAGGGCGTGACATGATTGGTATCGAGCCCAAGGTTCGAGGAGATCCTAACCACAAAAGACAACAACTGAACATTCCCGAGTCATTGATCCGAAATGACTCTTCTACTCTTAGAAGTGAATAATAGAACACCGAATTAGAAACTTGACCTTTGAGGCATAACAGAACATTTCGAATAACATACAATAATTATACTTGAACAAATGCCACTAATGCAAGGAAAAGAAAGTTGCATAACATACAATAATTAAAGAGAAACAAAAATGAACTTCATTAATTTCAAAAGTTTTTACACGCGGTCTATCTAGGTGATCTGCTCCGATCTCTATATGCTCCGAACTCCTCTCGCTAGCCGAGTCACCCGATGCTCTATCCTATCCCGACGTGACTCCATCCTCTCGTACATCTGCTCCTGTCCGACCTCCATCCTCTCTAGCATGGAAGTCATCGATCTCATCTGTGTACCAAGATCCGAAGTCTCCGGAACCGCATGTGAAGGGCCACCTACCTCGAAGTGTGATGAAGGAAACTCGTGATGCACAGAGCTCAGCCTCGCGCATATCTGCATCATCTCCGGCCCGATCATCACTATCGGGACCGATATCCTCTCCTCCATCCTCCGATCCCGATCCTCATCCTCCGATTCATCATCATCCTCACCCTCCGGACCAGGGAGATCTCTCGATCGATGTAGTCTCATCCGACGAATGGTCCGAGTCCCAATAGGGTATCCCCGTGATCTAGTGTCCACCGGTGTATCCTCGAAACTCACCCCGAAATGCCCGAAGATCAAAGTCGAAGCCTCCCATAGCAAAGGTTCCGCATGCTAGGCCGCAGAACTAAGTCCAAGCATGACCCGCTGAATGATGTAGGAGAGATCGATCTCGAAGCCCATGTAGATGCGGTAGATGACTAAGGCCTCCATCACCGTGACCCGATGGTGATGTCCGGCTTTCGGCATGATGTTTCGGCCGACTATGCGACCGATAATACGTGCGGAACCCGTCATCCGTCCGCTAGTCCACGGTGTGAAGCATCGACGGCTATCCCATAGCGTAGAGCATATCTCGCGAAGCTCGTACGGCATCGGATGGCTGTCCAGATCCGCTCCTCGCGGTATCCACACACACCGCCGTGGATAGTAAGGAACCCGCAAGATCTCAGCCGGTGTCCGGGTAGAGAAGCGAATCCGAGTCCGGGAAGACCCCTGCTCCCGAGGACAAGTCTAAGTGGATGTCCTTGGCCTCGAGCCTCCTCTCGTGTAAGTAAGGTTGCTTTGAAGAACAACCTCACTAGCTCCGGTATACCGGTAGATCCTCGGTGAAGAGATGAGTCCACCGTAATGTGTCGAACCTCTCGCCGAATCCTAAAGGCTCCGAGCTGGCGTAAGTGAAGTAGACGTCCCATCTCGATGTTGCAAGAGCTGAAGTAGGCCTCGTACGAGAACTCGGCCCGAGGTGTGTCAAACATGTCCGGTCTCCTAACCTCCCGTCTAGGCTCGAAAGGAACCCGACCTCTGCCCCTAAGAGCACCTACGATGCGACCACGACCTCTACCTCCTCCTCGCCCTCCCCTCTCGCATAGTGTATCCGTGAAAGAGACAAGAGACAATTCCAATTAGTGCTATTTTAAGATTTGAGCCAAAAGGGTATTTTCGTAATTTTTCGGAAAATTTCAAATTTGGGGGAAATTTGATTTGAACATACTAGCATGTGCGCAATACTTGGAATTTCATGTCTATGAAGTTGTTTTGATGAAAATCGATCGAAAACTTGGATTAAAGCGAAAAATTCAGCAAGAAGGAAATTTGGGGATTTTGCAATTTAGGTCAAAATTGGATTTTTGAAAAGTTGAAATTGGTTAAATCAAATTGTATGGACCTATCTACAATGTCATCTTGAGCATGTAGCATTTGATCTCGTGCGAAAATTCCAAGCGGTTTGAGAGAAAACGGAATTTTTCTAAAGATATCGATTTCGGTATAAAACTTTGCGAGATGAGCACCAATGTGTTAAAACTTGTTGTCTATGCATGGCATTGTGTTTAAAACCTAGGGAATATGTTTCTAAGCATTCCTAAGCATGATTTCTAAGCATTGGATACAAGTAAAACATGGTTTTATTGAAATGCAAGCATGAGAAGATGAAAATGGATGAAAGAATGAGAAATTTACCTTGTTTGTGAAGATGGTGTGTTGTGGTGTTGTTGTTGAAGCACTAAATCACCTCAAGAACACTTGTGGGAACTCTTGGAGATTTTCCCTAGAGCTCTCTCACCTTTGGAAGAAGTTAGAATGAGGTTGGAATGTGGAAATGAGGCTTATAATGCGAATTTTCGCATTCGTTCGCATTGGTGTCGACTCATTGGTCGATCGGGTCACTCTCGACCAATCACTCGACCAATGGTCACGGTGACCTCATTTGCTGTTGAATTTTTGGAAAATGTGATTTTTGCCTTATGGAATATTGTTTGATGACTATATGGATATATTTGAGCATGATTTAAGTTTTCAAATCATTTGGACTTGTGGTTTATGTTGAATCTTCGAAATTCGGTATTTTGATGTTCTCGGTTTTGCAGAATGGTTACTCTGAGAAGTGGGCGTGGTGAATCCAAAGTGGTCATGGAGGTGGTGAAATACCTCGGGGAGGTGGTGAAGTACCTCATGGAGGTGGTGAGATACCAAATGTTGATCGGGGTACTCATGAGATCCCCGGTGCCCCGAATGTTGGAAGTTTCGGAGATATTGCCAATATTATGGGCAATATGATGATGCAGCAAGAAGCAGCGGTTCAACCAGATGTTGGTGGGTTTCATGACTCGCATAATGAGACCCGGGCTGGTGCTAATGCGAATCCTCATGCCGCAGTCCCGAATGCGGGAGGTTTAGCGGAACTCCCCATACTCGCTTGATGGAGAGTTTTCTCGAAGATGCAAGTACCCACTTTCACCGGAGTTACCAAGGACCCCTTGTTTCCTAACAAGTGGCTTCGTGAGTTGGAGAAGGCTTTCCGACATCCGCAATGCTCGGAAGCTCGGAAGATTTTGTTTGTTGAATGAAGTTGCAACAAGAAGCCGATGCATGGTGGATCTCCACTCGTCCTGTTTTGGAAGGTTTGCATGCAGGAGTTGTAACTTGGGAGTTATTCAAAGAGGCTTTTTGTATGAACTACTTTCCCGAGGCGGTGAAAGATGCGAAGGAAGCCGAGTTCATGATTCGACTCAAGGAACTCGTCTCGTGTTGGAGTACCAACAGAAGTTCGAGGAGCTTCATTTCTTTGCTCCCAGATTCTTTGAAGGAAGACCTCGCCAAAGCAAAGAAGTTCTTCAAAGGACTCGCGCCCGCCATTAAAGCTTACCTCACAGTCCAGCCTATAGTGAGCTATGCTCAAGTGGTGCAGAACTCGAAGAAGTTGGAAGAAACAGAGAAGGAAAGTGCTCGTGTGCAAAAGCCTTGGCAGTCAAGGAATTCTGGTTTGGTGGATCGCAATGACCGTCGTTTTGTGAGACCTACACCCTACCCCACTCCTACCTTTCAGGCTAAGAGTGTAGGTCGGAACACGGGTTTTCAGCAGCCCGGCCAGTTTAGACAAGATGGCGGAAACCGACCACCAGCAAGTGCAAGTGCAAGTGCAAGTGCAAGTGCAAGGCCTTTTGTTCGGAAGCCCTCTCGTTGCAGCCACCCCCGTTGGATCCAAAGCAATCCCGTCTCGCTTCTACCGCAAGCAAGCTGGTCATTTTGCTCGTGCTCGTCCGGCGGCTCGCCCGCAGCAGCCCGCCTGGTGGTGAAGAGTGCTCATGCTCCTCCCTCCGGTAGAGTTTTCAGTATTTCCAGTCTTGAGCAGGATCCAAGCCATGATGTGATTACGGTGTACATTGTTAGTCGCTTCTATTTCTGCATTTGTCTTATTTGATACGGGTGCATCTCATTCGTTCATGTCATCTCGCATTCATCAAGAAGACTAACCTAATCCCCGAGAAGTTGTCTAGTTGTTTATTGATTAGTACACCTACTGGTCCTGTTGTGAAACTAGATAAGGGGTTATCTAAATGTCCCGTGTTGATTGGTGAGAAGAACTTGGAAGCCAATTTTGTGATTCTTGACATGAAGGACTTCGATGTTATTTTGGGAATCGATTGGTTGACAGCCCACAAAGCCGTGTTCCTTTGTTCCTCAAAGAAGATTCAGTTCCATATTTGTGGAAGTCCGGTCTTTGAATTTCGGGGTGAAAAGAGAAGGGTTTGTAAGAAGGTGTCTGTCTCGACCGATGCAAGTCTATGCCCTAGTGGATGATGCTTCATCCGAAGGCAAGGGTATAGTGGAGAAAAGAGTCGATGAAGTCGAGTTGTCTGCGACTTTGTTGATGTCTTCCCCGATGATCTATCGAGAGTGCCTCCGGACAGAGATGTCGAATTCTCTATTGATCTCGTCCCCGGTGCTGCACCGGTATCTAAAGCTCCGTACAGGATGGCTCCTACTGAGTTGAAAGAGTTGCAAAATCAGTTGAATGAGCTCATCGATAGAGGTTTCGTGCAGCCTAGTGTGTCACCTTGGGGAGCTCCGGTCTTGTTCGTCAAGAAGAAAGACGGTAGTATGCACTTGTGCATCGACTACCGTGAGTTGAATAAGTTGACTATCAAGAATAGATATCCGCTGCCCGTAATCGATGATCTCTTCGATCGGTTGAAGGGTGCAGTTGTGTTCTCAAAGATTGACTTAAGGTCCGGATATCACCAATTGAAAGTGAAGTCTAGTGATATCTTCAAGACAGCTTTCCGAACGCGGTATGGTCACTACGAGTTTAGAGTCATGCCCTTCGGATTGACCAATGCTCCTGCGGTGTTCATGGACCTCATGAACCGAGTATTTCATGATGTGCTTGATAAGTTTGTGATTGTTTTCATTGATGACATCTTGATCTATTCGAAGAGCGAAGAAGAGCATGCGAGTCATCTAAGTTTCACTTTGCAAAGGTTGCGAGAAAAGAAGTTGTTCGCTAAGTTTAGCAAGTGTGATTTCGGCTTAAGAGAGTGGTATTCCTTGGTCATGTAGTTTCAGCCGAAGGTATTCGTGTCGATCCTGAAAAGGTCCAAGCTGTGGCTGATTGGGAAAGATCGAAGTCAGTAACGGAAATAAGAAGTTTTCTTGGATTGGCGGGTTACTACCGAAGGTTTATTGAGAACTTTTCTCGGTTGGCTGCTCCTATGACTAAGTTGACCAGGAAAGAAGAAAAGTTTGTTTGGTCTGACGCCTGTGAGAAGAATTTCCAAGAGTTGAAAGATAGATGGACAAGTGCCCCGGTTTTGACTATACCCGATAGTTCCGGTGGTATGACAAAGTGTATACCGATGCGTCAAAAATTGGTTTGGGTTGTGTATCGATGCAAGCATGGCAAGGTCGTAGCCTATGCTTCTCGGCAATTGAAGGATTATGAGCGGAATTACCCCACTCACGATCTAGAACTTGCCACCGTTGTCTTTGCTTTGAAGATTTGGAGACATTATCTTTACGGTGAGAAGATTGCCATTTTCACGGATCATAAGAGTTTGAAATACTTCTTTACCCAAAAGGAGTTGAACATGAGACAAAGGAGATGGTTGGAACTAGTCTCCGATTATGATTGTGATATTCAAGATCATCCTGGGAAAGCAAATGTTGTTGCTGATGCTCTTAGTAGGAAGAACCAAAAGAAGACTTTGGATTTGAATGCTTTGAGTTTACCATTGTGGTCTTCTATTGAGAGTTTTGATTTGGAAATCGTTCTCGAGAATTCTGATTTTATTCTTTCTCGCCATGACGGCAAGATCTGGTCTTAGAGATAAGATTGTTGCTCACAGAGTTCGATCAAGAGTTTTTGATCAAAGTTGAGAAGATTTCTTCGAATCCCGAGTCGGACCCCGACTTTGGTATATCCATGGATGGTGCTTTGTTGTTTAGAGGAAGACCGTGTGTGCCTGCAAACGAAGAAGTTAAGAAAGAAATATTGAAGGAAGCACACCGGTCGGTCTTTATCGGACACCCGGGAAGCACCAAGATGTACAAGGACTTGAAGGAACATTTTTGGTGGATTGGTCTAAAGGCGGATGTTGATGATTTTGTTGCCAAGTGTGAGACTTGCCAACGTGTGAAAGCCGTTCGACAACCTCCATCTGGATTACTTCAGCCTCTTCCTATTCCTAGTTGGAAGTGGGAGGATATCTCCATGGACTTTGTGACTAGCTTGCCTCGGACAAGTAAAGGCAATGACACCGTGTGGGTGATTGTTGATAGGTTGACCAAATCAGCCCATTTCATTCCTATGAAGATCACTCATACTGCGGATAAGCTAGCAAGGCTTTATGTGGATAATGTGGTTCGTCCGCATGGTGTGCCATTGAGTATTGTCTCGGATCGTGATCCTAGGTTCACCTCAAGGTTTTGGAATAGTTTGCAGAAGGCCTTGGGAACCCAATTGAACTTGAGTACAGCTCATCATCCACAGACCGATGGACAATCCGAGCGGACAATTCGGACATTGGAAGACATGCTCGGATCTTGTGTGGTGGATATGGGTGGTAATTGGGATGAACACCTAGCTTTGGTTGAGTTTGCCTATAACAACAGCTTATCAAGCCACAATAGGCATGGCTCCATTCAAGGCTTTGTATGGCAGTACTTGTAGGACACCTTTGTACTGGATCGAGACAGGTGAAAGAAAAGTCTTAGGTCCCGAGATGATTGAAGCTACAAGTGCTATGGTAGATATGATAAGAGAAAGGATTAAGTCCGCATCCGAGACAGTAAATCTTATGCTGATAAGAGAAGGACCGATTTGGAATTTCAAGTTGGAGAGAAAGTCTTTCTCAAGGTCTCACCAATGAAGGGTGTGATGAGATTCAATGTTAAGGGAAAGCTTAGCCCTCGTTACATTGGACCTTTCGAGATTTTGGAAAAGGTTGGACTGTTGCGTATCGATTAGCATTACCTCCGCCTCTTGCTGGTGTGCACAATGTGTTTCATATTTCGATGCTCCGAAAATACATAGAGAATCCGGAACACATTTTGCAGCAAGCACCGAAGGACTTAGTGCTAATTTGACCTATGATGAAGAACCGGCCGAAATCTTGGATAGGAAGGACAAGCAACTGCGGAATCGCGCCATTCCTTTGGTGAAGATTCGGTGGAAGAACCATACCCCTGAAGAAGCTTCTTGGGAGAAGGAAGAAGATATGAAGGAGAAGTTTCCTTACCTCTTTGGAAGCACAGTACGCTTTCAATTTCGGGGACGAAATTTCTTTAAGGGGGGGAGAATGTAAAACCCAGCCCTAACCTTGACCCGGAAACCTTGTTATTTGTAGGTCCGATGACCCGAAGTAAAGTAAGAAGTCAGCTTTGGGCCATCCCAAGAGAGGACTTGGTGTCCGGCTTTGAATCCATGAAAGTTGATGATGAGGTTCTATTTATGGAAACCGAATCCGATGAAGATCTAATTAGTTGATGGACTTGGAGTGCTCTCTATCTTGGTTTGAAGGCATTTCTACCTATTAGGTAAGTCACTTGACTTGTGTGCAAAACCCCTTTAGGATTGGATTTGATCCGGACCTTCAATTCCCTCGTTTTGGTCTTCGTTGTCGGCAAGATTGGTCGACTGATTGGTCGATCGGGCAGTCGACCAATCCACTCGACCAATGAGTGCTGTCTTTGGCAATTAGGTTGTTCTTGCTCTATTTAAGTCCAATCTCGAGTCCACTTCGTATTTGCTGCCTCCAAACTCTCGGAACGAACCAAAGACCTCTCGCAAGTCATCTCTCTTGCATCCTTGGTGTTTTCTTGACGGATCTTCGTCGAAACTCTTCTTTTTGCATCAAAAGGTATGTCTACTCTCTCTTCTTCTCCTCCATCTTTGTTTTTCTTTCCTTTTTGGGTTGAGAGAGTAGAAGAGATGCTGCATTCTCTGTTGCAAACATCTCTCGAACATGTTCTCATGATCATCCTAAGGATTTGAGGCTAGAACAATGATCTTAACCATGATCATTGCAAGCTTTTGAAGGAATCATGATCAAACCATGATTTAATCTCTGTTAAACTTCTAATCTGAATTCTGATCTCTTTGGATCTTCTATGTTGATCATGTTAGTAGTTAATTACTGTGTTTCTTTCCATGATCCATAATCTATAGATTTCTAGTTGTTCTCTTCTACCATACTATGTGTTCTTCATGATGCATGGTAGTTACATATATGGTAGGTTTTATTTCCTTATTTAGATTTATGCTTCTAAGCCTTATTCCATGAAGATCTATCTATGTTTTCATGTTTTCATTACCGAAAGCAATGATCCATCCTCCTATTGTTCTTGTCTTTGTTTTCTATTTCAAATTCATCAAGATCCATGGTTGATTTAATTATGGTAACTTTTTGTTTCCTAATTTGGATCTTGATATCTTGATTGGATTAGTGTTTTGAGGTCCCCTATATGTTAGAATGCTACTGATGTAGTCTACCCCTTGATTAGTACCCTTTTGAACCACCAAATTCGGATTTCATATCTTAAAACTCTGATTTTATAGGCTACTGTCTCGCATTGGTCGATTGATTGGTCGATCGACCACGATCGACCAATCCACTCGACCAATGAGTACAAAGCAACTCCAGATTTGGTCTGCTTTCGGATGTTTTGATATCTTTTTCTGTTAGGGATCTTTCCTAATATGTTGTATATACTTGTTTAGGACTTTCTTCTCAAGTTTGCCAAGATCTTACTTGACTTCTTAGGATTCCTTTGCGAGTTATAAAAGGTAAGGATGGTTATTTCCTTAATTACATAGATAGCATGAATCTAGTTTCTATATTTGAATATCATAGATATGATTCCTAAATTAGATTCTTACAATGATATACTACTGTTGCATAACTTTGATTACAGTAGCATTATTTATTCATGTTGAATTGATTCATGTATGATTTACTTACCGATTATATACAAGTGATTGTATTTATTGATTTCTTTCCATATATGAAGTTACCATATATGTGATGATATGAATTGATGCATGTGTATGCTTAAGTATGGTTTGGAAAGGAGAGGTGTCCTTTCGACACTTCTGTCCTTGGACTACTACGGGAATATTATGGGATGTTTTCGGAGATGCCCTCTGGACACCTTCCTAAACTGTTGGATGACATATCTAGGATTGTCTAGTAGTGTTTGGCTAGGATGTCCTGTTATGTCAGACCCTAATCGGAGGGGTATTGAGACCGAACGACCCGTGGTAGCAATGGGGATTCATGGGCGCTCAAGACCGGTAACCAACCCGTGAGAGGACAGGAATCACATTGTGGGGGCCATTTATTGGTAGGGTTGCATATGATTAGACTTGGGCTCACGGGCGCTTAAGACCGGTAACCAACCCGTGAGAGGACGTGAGAGCTTCCCGTTTACCATATGTGGATGATCAATAGGGTTGATGAGTCCGTAGTCCGAGTTGGTCGGTGCCATAGGATACGCTGACTCTAGTGTGAAGGATACCGGAAAGGATCGTCAGGGACGAGGAATGGAAGTATCTGGATCTGACTTGATGTAACTAAGTAGAAGACTTGCATTTGGCTAGGTTTTACCCTGACATGCGCCAGTACTTATACCAAATGGTTGTGAGAGAGTGTGTTGACTTAACCCCCGCCAAGGTTTGTCCCGAGGGATGAAGGACCCATTACCAATCGGCTGCTCAAGACCGGTGAAATGATCCGTGAGAGAATCCAAGATATCTTAAATGGTTGAGGATGTGAGTGGACTTTCCTAAAGAAGTACGGTGTTATGACTTAAAGCATGTCTGCCAATAGAGACCAGCATACATAGAGTTAGATTCATTCATTCATTGTTTGTCCCATATCATATTGCATTCATGATTGTTCGGAATCCCGCCATTTATGTTATTATGGATTTTAATCGCCTTATCGAGTTTCTTTGAAACTCATTCCTTTATTGTACAATGTTGTTAGACTATCCTGCAGTACCGAGTACTATGACGGTCCCTATGAAGAAGCGCAAGGCGAAGAGGCATATCTCCAGGAAGGTGATTGCGGTTACCACAATTACTCTGAAGATTCCGCGGGTGGTTATGCTCCGTACGATGCTTAGTCCGACCATTGAGTGGAAGCGTCCTTGTGCTATTTATGAGATTTACACTTACAAGGATGTTGTCTATAAAGTGGAGAACAATTTAGTTACCCAATGTACTTGTTACTGGGATTAGGTTTTGTCTAGTTTATTCTTTTAGAGCTACTTTTCCGCTGGTTGTAAAGTGGGATTTTTGCCTCGCTTTACTTATCTGTTTGATACTCTGATTATATTTAGTATTCTGATTCATTTATGATTCATTCTTTCTTTATTGGATCTATGATTTATCTTCCGCACTCATGTTATGATTGTTCATGATTATGTTATTGTTTATGTGGGAGGTTGATCACTCGATACCTGATCTTCGGGCTGTGGATCACACTCTCGGGTACGCCAGATAGGGTACCGGCTGGGAGGGCGTGACAAGGGAAACCTTGCTTCCAGACGAAGCATCTCCCAAAAATGCATGGACTTGCATTAGAGTGGACAAGGTCTTCTTGCTAAATCTTCCCTTCTCTCCTTGAAATTCGAAAACTGAATTCTCTTCTACACGGAACTGAATCTTCTTTGAGGAGCATAAGATCACGGCATTGTAGAAGGTCAACCAGTCGATTCCCAAGATTGCATCAAAATCTCTCATTTCAAACAATACAAGGTTTGCCTTCAGATTTCTTCCACAAATCAAAATAGAACAATCTTCTAACACTTTATCTAGTTTAACAGCAGACCCAACAGGGGTACAAATAGATAAATGACTATATAAACATCGAGGTGCCAAGTTAGTTCTCAAGGCAAAAGTAGATGATATGAATGAATGTGATGCACCCGTATCAAATAATACAAATGCGGGAAGAGAAGCTACTAACAGAGTACCTGTTACAACATCGTGGTAGGGGTCTTGCTCGGTACCAGATATGCTAAACACTCTGCCAGAGGGAGGGGCAGAAGTAGCAGCAGGAGTACTCTTCACTACAGGAGCTTGAGGTTGCACAGACTTCTTGGGGCAGGAACGAGCATAATGGCCTGCTTACTTGCAGAGGAAGCAAGTAGTATCTTTCGGTCCAATAGGAGCTGCAGCAGGGGGAGGTCTCTGATAAGCTGGTCTAGGATTCACCATCCCAGGCCTAGGAGGATAAGTAGCTCCCTGAGGTCTGGCTCCACTGGACTGACCATAATAGCTCACAGGAAGGGAATTAGGATTCTGACCAACATTTCTCGGCTGAAAGGTGGGTGCAGGATAAGGAGTAGGTCTAGCAAAACGCCGATCAGTGCGGTCCACAAATCCAGAAGGTCTAGGTTGCCAGGGTTTCTGAACTCGAGCATTTTCCTTTTCATTTTCTTCAAGCTTCTTCGAGTTTTGAACCACCTGAGCATATCCTTCAAGAGGCAAGACAGTGAGGTATGCCTTTATAGAAGGTCGCAAACCCTTGAAAAACTTTTTCGCCTTGGCTTCTTCATACTTAATAGGCTCGGGGGTGAAGAAGAAAAGTTCTTCAAATTTCTGTTGATACTCAAGTACAGACAAAGTACCTTGTACTAAGGCCATGAACTCGGCCTCCTTTGCGTCCTTTACAGCTTCCGGAAAGTAGTTCTTGCAAAAAGCTTCCTTAAACTTCTCGCGGGTAACAACACCACCATTCAAGGTCTCAAGGATAGGCCTAGTGGAAGCCCACCATGCATCAGCTTCTTGCTGAAGCTTCTGCTCGGCAAACAACACTTTCTAAGCATCAGAATATTGCAAATGTCTGAAGGCCTTCTCCAACTCACGAAGCCACTTTTTCGGAAAGAGGGTGTCCTTTGTTACACCAGTAAAGGAAGGTACTTGTAACTTTAGGAAACTTTCCATCAAACGAGTGTGGGGTGTCCCTGTGAATCTTTCCATAAGAGGGGCTGCGGCTCCAGAAGTTCCAATTCCGGCACGGTTCTCATTGCGAAGGGTAGCAAAACCAGTCATCATTTGATTAAATTGGGCAACCTGTTGTTGCATTATGTTGGTCATGACGCTGGCGATATCTCTAAAGCTTCCGATATCGGGGGCACCAGGAATGCCATTCGTGGTGTGGCTATCGTCCTGTGTTTGTTGATCAGAGCCCCCAGCAGGGGTTTCTTCGTTTCCGTTGCTTCCGGATCCGACGAAACGATTTCTAAGTAAGACCATTCTGCAAGGATCAAAGATAAGGATACCAAAATTTCAAATTTGACAAAGACAACTTGGCCAACGAATAGGATAACCAAATCATGGTTAGAATTATCAATATAACAGTAAAATAAATTAGCATTGATCAAAATCCAAAGGAAATGAGTCAAAGAATCAAAAATTCCCAAAATAACCCAATGCAGAAAAATGAAGAATTTTGGTCGATGCTTCTTGGTCGATGGTATCGACCAAAAGGATCGACCAAAATAAATTCTGCGCGAAAATCAGATTTAAAGGGCCCACTTCTCATTTCATTTTCATTTCTCACTCAACCATTTCGAGTTTAGCTCTGGAGAAAGCGATTTTCTAGGGTTTTCAAAAGTGCTAGGACTTGATTCAAGGCTTCAATCATTCTTGATAATCTCACTTGATCATCTACACAAGTAAGTTCTCTTTCTTTTTCTCTTTTCTTGTAAACTTCATTCACCAATGTTGTTCAATAAAACTGAGTAATACTTGTAGCTAATGGTTAGATTCATACATATAAATGATTAGAAACATGTTTTTATAACTTTTCAAGTAAGATTAAGTTCCAAACACAAGATTGCATCTATTTTGGTTACCAAAACACTATTCATTTCACAAAAACTCAACTTTACAAGCACTTGTCTCATTTTCAAACCAAAAGGAATTTTGACATGAAACAAGGGAAAAGTGTTCCTACTCTCCATTCAGTCAAATTCCAAGTTTTCAAAAATCACAAATGCAAGCCAAAAGAGGGATTTTTCTCTCTCTTACTTGCTGAATTTTCACTTTGAATATGCCAAAAAGATGGATTTTCACCAAATAAAGTATTCTAGCATGCTTGTATAGGTCTTATGCATATGTTAGAATGATCAAATCAAAATTTCACCAAAATCGAATTTTCTGAAAATTTACGAAAATGCCCTTCATCTAACAATCACACACTGAGACTAATCCAAATGAGTTTCTTTCCTTGTTTCAACGGATACACCATGCCTAGAGGAGGGAGACGAGTGGACAGGGGTGGAGGACTTGTTCCCCGGGCTGAGGTCATAGACGAGGAGCATTTCACTACTCCTATGGCGGAGTTTCTATACGAGCATTATTTCCATGATATACCAATCGAGCACGGACGATTGGTGGATGTGGATGATTTAGAGGTATTTTGCATCCAAGAGAGATTAGAGGCTGTGGATTGGCTTCACTTATACACTACGGCACAGCCAGTCTACCCAGATCTTATCAGATACTTCTATAGTAATCTGACTTGCCGTATAGAGGATGATCCGAGGGATGGTTCTAGGATTGTCATAGATTCCATAGTCGGAGATAGAGAGATCAGTTTCACTACGAGGACACTGGCTCACATCTTAGATGTACCGATCGTACAAGATTCCCGTTGGTGGATTCCCGCTGGTACAGTTATCACAGAGGTGCTTCTTCCTTATGAGGTATACGAGGTGTGCATGACTCTATGGGATGACATTGACTGTTATATGCCCCGGTGTGGTACCGCAATGCGTCCTTCAGCTAGAGTTATCGCTCGCATCGTCGGGCGAAACATCCTTCCAAAGGCAGGGCATCATAGCAAAGTGTCGGCGATGGAGGCACTGATCATTTATAGTATGTATACTGGAGTACAAATCGATTTAGCATACATCATGCAAAATGTCATGATTGATCGGATCGAGTTTCCTGGGTATAGGAACTTGGCTTTCGGTCGACTCTTGACTCGTATCTTTGAGTACTTTGGTGTGGACTTGGAGCATACACCTACGATTCAGGGTCGAGATTTAGGTGAGCCCATTTGTACATGGTTGATTAGGAAGATGGGGCTCCAGGATGCAGTCAGATCAGAGGATGAGGATGATATCGATGATGCATCAGGAGATGACGACTCAGAGGATGATAGTACTGATGATGATGATGGTGGTGACGATGATGAGCATAGTGAGGATGATGATCAGGGTCATGAGGAGGCTCCGAGGCATGAGAAGGTTCCCGCTCCACGATTTACTGAGGTCGGAGGCCCATCAAGCATGACTTCTGAGGCTCCAGATGTGGCTTCTCATCAGTCATCGATTTACTCTATTCTTGAGAGGATCGAGGCTCGGCAAGAGAGGATGGAGTTACACATGTGCACCCTCAGTGAGACGTTTGCACGACTGGAGGAGGAGTTCAGATCTAGGAGGGATCAGACAGATCGCAGGAGTCGTTCACCTACATAGACATCACTAGAAAATTTCTTTTATGTCATTATGGATGTATTTTTCTTTTTCAGACTTGTAGAAATTTCCCTATGAAATCAATGAAGTTCAGTTGTTTTGTCTATATTATTGTGTCTTATTCATGAGTCAAATTATGTTTAAATATTTTGGTTTCTAGTCCAGGTTATCTATTATTCGCTTCTAGGAGTACTTGAGTCGCTTTCGGATCTGTGACTCGGAATGTTCCGTCACCGTTTCTGTGGTCGGGGTTCCACTTGATCTTGGGCTTTGATACCAATCTGTCACATCCACCCAGCCGGTACCGCATTTGGAATACCTGGGATGTGATCCATAGTCCAAGGATCAATGATCTGAGGTCCATGCCTCCCACATACACGGTAACACAATCATGAATAGTAATAATCAATGGTAAAAACAGTTAATACTAAGTATCATGAATAAGATAAGATTAACTAAATCAGAGTGCGGAATATAGATAATAATAAAGTGTGATCAAAATCATAAAGGGTGAGAAGGTGTGGTAGCCACCCTCTCAGAGCAGCGGAAAAGAAGTAAATCAAGTTAGTTACATATCCAAATGTCACCAGAATAATTCAAAGACAAGTTAATTACAATATCCAAGGTTCCACAAATACACCAGGGGAATGGGGCACTATGCTAGGGTTTCTTCTATACTAATGGTAGTCTCCTCAACAGTACGGATGAAGTAAACCCAACGCTGCCGCTCCCGTACAACTGTGGAGCTAACCCTGGTGCGGATAGTAATCCTCCTCGGCTCCAATATACGGATCCTCACCGACGC
This sequence comes from Hakea prostrata, assembly GCF_041222555.1. Lineage (NCBI taxonomy): Eukaryota > Viridiplantae > Streptophyta > Magnoliopsida > Proteales > Proteaceae > Hakea > Hakea prostrata. The sequence goes on along the minus strand of NC_142602.1, from coordinate 45,442,078 downwards.
CACTACCCGGAGGGTAGTATGTGGAATCATAGTCCGCCTCATAGGAGGTGCCATCGTAATCTTCGGTACCTGGAATGTAATCTAAAACATTTGCACAAAAAGGAATGAGTTCGAAGAACTCAGCAAGGAAGTTATTCCATAATTAGAAATCATACACATTCAGAACATATAGTAATGCAATGTGATATGGAACATTTGATGCAGATATGAGCCTAACTCTATGAATGCTGGTCTCTAGGGTAGACATGCTTTAAGTCATAGCACCGTACTTCTCTGGGTCGTCAGTCACTCTCCCATTTCCATATCTTGGGAATGCCTGGGGAAGATCGATAAAGTCATCAAAAAGTCGTGGTAAGGGGATCGGTCACCACTCTCTCACATCACCATTTGGTCAAGTACTGGCGCATGTCACAGTAAAGCCTAGCCCAATGCAAGTCATCTACTCAGTCGGTCAAGTCAGATTCAGATACGTCCATTCCTCGCCCCCGGCGATCCTTTCCGGTATCCTTCACACTAGAGTCAGCGAAATCCCGGATTTCGGACTCATCAATCCTATTGGTCATCCACATATAGTAAACGGGAAGCTCTCACGTCCTCTCACGGATTGGTTACCGGTCTTGAGCGCCCATGAGCCCAAGTCTATCCATATGCAACTCTACCAATAAATGGCCCATTTCAGGTATCCGTAGCATGGTTTATGTCCCCTACCGGATTGGCTACCGGCCTAGAGCGCCCATCCAACCATACACTACCACGGGTTGTTCGGTCTCAATGCCCTTCCGATTCGGGTCTGACACGACAAGGATGAACCTAGCCACACAACTAGACAATTCTATATATGTCATCCAATAACTCGGGAAAGTGTCGATAGGCACCATCGGAGAACATCCCATACTATTCCCTCCGATGCCCAAAGACAAAAGTGTCAGTAGGACACCCCCAAATCCCAAGTCATACGTAAGCAATCACACATCAAATCTCATCATTTCTCATGCATCCAATGCATATTCATAATAGTAATCAAATCATGATATTGAAACGAATCATTATAATCATAAGCAAATCAAAATGATAAAGTAACACAACAAAAGTATAAAGATTTGAATGCTACTGTTCTAACACATATGTAACAGTCTCATAATGATTGAAAGGAAATTTAGGGATTTCATTCTTTAAATAAAGCACAGTTCAATATTTGATGACTTATATGTTTATGGATATAACCATCCTTACCTTGGATGAGTTGATGATGAATTGAGAATACCAAGAATAGTCCAATAGAATTGTTAAGGCCCTAAACAAACATCAATAATAAGTTAGAAAAGAAATCGGGAAGATCGGATGTCATTTGGGTCAAAACTGACCAAGGTTGCTGTCAGCAACAATTTTGGTCGATGGTCTTGGTCGATAGTATCGACCAAAAGGATTGACCAAAATTGTCCTCGGGGCAGAATAGTGGATTTTGGGGATTTTGGTCTGAAATGAGTCTTCCGATGTTCGGATCAATCTGAAACTTGGAGGCATACTTAACAACAGTAGTAGGACACTATAAATCAAGGAATTAACCCGATCCAATGGTCTAATTAAAAAGCCCCAATTTGAGCTATCAAGTTCAAGTGATAAACATCATGGCATGAGTTGGAATTGATTGCATTGATTAGGAATAGCATGCAATAGCTAGAGGAACTAATAGAAATTCGATTGGAATCATATGGCAATGTTAAACATGAACATAATACACTCTATAGCTCAGTTTGATATCAAACGGTATGATGTTAATAGGTAAATCATGGAATACATATGCTAGGCATGAGATATAAGCATAGCATCAATGAATGGCTAAGGGAATCATGGATCGAGCATGAGTAGGCACTTGGAGTGGTGGTTGCAAGGTTGCAGCACCATTCCAAATGTCTCATTAGCAAGATGACAATAGAAAAGAGTAGAAAATGGTAGGGTAGAGAGTGGAATGAGGAGTCATACCTTAGTGTGGAAGATGAAGACAAGAATCAATGATAAACTAAGTGTCTTTGATAAGATACCCTTCACACTAACCAAGGAGCTGCTTTGGGAAGCTCTCCCCACGTTCCCAGGTGAGAAAAATGATTGCAAAAGGCTCAAGGCTCGAGGTCACATTAAATAGAAAAGGAATATTCCATGGAATCATTAACTTGACAGACTGGGATATTTTGGTCGATGGTATCGACCAAAAGGATCGACCAAAATATTTTCAGCAGAAAACTCAGGTTTAGAACAGCAACTTCAAGTAGGGATTTGAAAGGCTATACAAGGTCTAATTGAGTGAGGTTTTCTTCCACAATTCAATCAAGAAGTCTAGTTTCGGGGAATACCTTCGGATTGTGCACAGGAGGTCATTTGGTACATCAACCATATTAATCTTTTCCGATGCGCAGACTTTCCTTAAACACTGACAATGCATTTAAGCAAGGGGTATCATTGTCAATGTCCATGGGCTCGGTCTCCGAATCATGATCATCAATCAGAATGGTCCATAAATCTCTTCTTCCACCGCTTCGGGTCTTCGGACCTGAATACAACAGTGGATCCGGGTCAGCGTCAAGGTTAGAATAGGGCTAGATATTACAGTAGTCAAGGACTATACCGACTCTAGTCTGATGGATACCCGAAAGGATCACCATGGGCGAGGAATGGAAGTATCCGTATCTGACTTGGTACAACTGAGTAGATGACTTGCGTTGGGCTAGGCTTTACCGTGACATGCGCCAATACTTATACCAAATGGTTATGTGAGAGAGCGGTGACTTAAACCCCAGCCATGGATTGTCTCGAGGGATGCAGGACTCATTGCCTACAGGAGCCAAGTGACCGGACCTACCCAAGAAAGTATGGTGCTATGACTTAACGCATGTCTACCATAGAGACTAGCATACATAGAGTTAGAATCATATTTGCATCATTTGTTTCATATCATCTTGCATCATGTTATGTTTTGGATCATGTGATTTATGTATTGTGGAATAACTGCCTTGCTGAGTTCTTTTGAACTCACTCCTTTTGTGCAATGTTTTGTTAGACTATCCTACAAGTGTTGAAGAACTTGATGGCCCCCACTGTCACATCCTCCCAGCCGGTGTCACATCCACCCAGCCGGTACCCCATTTGGAATACCCGGGATGTGATCCACAGTCCAAGGATCAATGATCTGAGGTCCATGCCTCCCACATACACGGTAAAATAATCATGAACAATAATAATCAATGGTAAAAACAGTTAATACTAAGTATCATGAATAAGATAAGATTAAATAAATCAGAGTGCGGAAGACAATAACATTAAAGTATAAACATAATCATAAGGGTGAGAGAAGGTATGATAACCACTCTCTCAGAGCAGCGGAAAAGAAGTGTGATAACGTCAAATACAAGTCCAAATGTCACAAGAAAATCCCAAAGATAAGTTAGTTACAAAATCCAAGGTTCCATAAATACACTAGGGGAATGGGGCACTATGCTAGGGTTTCTTCTATACTAATGGTAGTCTCCTCAACAGTACGGATGAAGTAAACCCAACGTTGCCGCTCCCGTACAACTGTGGGGCTAACCCTGGTGCGGATAGTAATCCTCCTCGGCTCCAATATACGGATCCTCACCGACGCCACTACCCGGAGGGTCGTATGTGGAATCATAGTCCGCCTCATAGGAGGTGCCATCGTAATCTTCGGTACCTGAAATATAATCTAAAACATTTGCACAAAAGGAATGAGTTCGAAGAACTCAGCAAGGAAGTTATCCCATAATTAGAAATCACACACATTCAGAACATATTATAATGCAATGCTATATGGAACATATGATGCAAATATGAGTCTAACTCTATGAATGCTTGTCTCTAGGGTAGACATGCTTTAAGTCATAGCACCGTACTTCTCTGAATCGTCAGTCACTCTCCCATTTCCATATCTTGGGAATGCCCGGGGAAGATCGGTAAAGTCATCAAAAAGCCGTGGTAAGGGGATCGGTCACCGCTCTCTCACATCACCATTTGGTCAAGTACTGGCGCATGTCACAGTAAAGCCTAGCCCAATGCAAGTCATCTACTCAGTCGGTCAAGTCAGATTCAGATACGTCCATTCCTCGCCCCCGGCGATCCTTTCCTTTATCCTTCACACTAGAGTCAGCGAAATCCCGGATTTCGGACTCATCAACCCTATTGGTCATCCACATATAGTAAACGGGAAGCTCTCACGTCCTCTCACGGATTGGTTACCGGTCTTGAGCGCCTGTGAGCCCAAGTCTATCCATATGCAACTCTACCAATAAATGGCCCATTTCAGGTAACCGTAGCATGGTTTATGTCCCCTACCGGATTGGTTACCGGCCTAGAGCGCCCATCCAACCATACACTACCACGAGTTGTTCGGTCTCAATGCCCTTCCGATTCGGGTTTGACACGACAAGGATGAACCTAGCCACACAACTAGACAGTCCTATGTATGTCATCCAATAACCCGGGAGAGTGTCGATAGGCACCATCGGAGAACATCCCATACTATTCCCTCCGATGCCCAAGGACAGGAGTGTCAGTAGGACACCCCCCAATCCCAAGTCATACGTAAACAATCACATATCCAATCTCATCATTTCTCATGCATCCAATGCATATTCATAATAGTAATCAAATCATGATATTGAAACGAATCATTATAAACATAAGCAATCAAAATGATAAGAGGACACAACAAGAGTATAAAGATTTAAATGTTACTGTTCTAACACATATGTAACAGTCTTATAATGATTGAAAGAAAATAAGGGATTCCATTCTTTAAATAAAACACAATTCAATATTTGATGACTTATATGTTTATGGATATAACCATCCTTACCTTGGATGAATTGATGATGAATTGAGAATACCAAGAATAGTCCAATAGAATTGTTAAGGCCCTAAACAAACATCAATAATAAGTTAGAAAAGAAGTCGGGAAGATCGGATGTCATTTGGATAAAAATTGGCCAAGGTTGCTGTCTGCCAACATTTTGGTCGATGGTCTTTGGTCAATGGTATCGACCAAAATTTCCTTCGAGACAAAAATGTGGATTTTTGGGGTTTTCATCCGAAATGAGTCTTCCGGTGTTCGGATCAATCTAAAACTTGGAGGGCATACTTAACAACAGTAGTAGGACACTATAAATCAAGAAATTAACCCAATCCAATGGTCTAAATAAAAAGCCCCAATTGGAGCTATCAAGTTCAAGTGATAAACATCATGGCATGAGTTGGAATTGATTGCATTGATGAGGAATAGCATGTAATAGTTAGAGGAACTAATAGAAATTCAATTGGAATCATATGGCAATGTTAAACATGAACATAATACACTCTATAGCTCAGTTTGGTATCAAATGGCATGATGTTAATAGGTAAATCATGGAATACAAATGGTAGGCATGAGATAGAAGCATAGCATCAATGAATAGCTAAGGAATTCATGGATTGAGCATGAGTAAACATTTGTAGTGGTGGCTGCAAGGTTGCAGCACCATTCCCAATGTCTCATCAGCAAGGTGACAATAGAAAAGAGTAGAAAATGGTAGGGTAGAGAGTGGAATGAGGAGTCATACCTTAGTGTGGAAGATGAAGACAAGAATCAATGATAAACTAAGTGTCTTTGATGAGGTACCCTTCACACTAACCAAGGAGCTGCTTTGGGAAGCTCTCCCCACATTCTCAAGTGAGAAAATGATTGCAAAAGGGCTCAAGGCTCGAGGTTATATTAAATAGAAAAGGAATATTCCATGGAATCATTAACTTGGCAGACTGGGATATTTTGGTCGATGGTCCTTGGTCGATGGTATCGACCAAAAGGATCGACCAAAATATTTTCAGCAGAAAATTAAGGTTTAGAACAACAACTTCAAATTGGGATTTGAAAGGCTATACAAGGTCAAATTAAGTGAGGTTTTCTTCCACAATTCAATCAAGAAGTCTAGTTTCGGGGAATACCTTCGGATTGTGCACAGGAGGTCATTTGGTACATCAACTATATTAATCTTCTCCAATGCACAGACTTTCCTTAAACACTGACAATGCATTTAAGCAAGGGGTATCATTGTCAATGTCCATGGGCTCAGTCTCCGAATCATGATCATCAATCAGAATGGTCCATAAATCTCTTCTTCCACCGCTTCGGGTCTTCGGACCTGAATACAACAGTGGATCCGGGTCAGGGTCAAGGTTAGAATAGGGCTGGATATTACAGCCGGTACCCTAACTGGCATACCCGAGAGTGTGATCCACAGCCCCGAATATCAGGTATCGAGTAATCAACCTCCCACATAAACAATAACATAATCATGAACAATAATAATCGATGTGCATCAGATAAACCAAAGATCCAAATAAGGAAAGAATACACCATGTATATGATCAGAGTACGAAAGATAATCAGAATGTCTAAATCAATAAAGTAAAGTGAGGCGGAATCCCACTCTACAACCAGTGGAAAAGTAGTTCTAAAAGAAAAGGAACAAGACAAAATCTAATCCCAATAGCAGGTACAATGGGTAACTAAATTGTTCTCAATCTTATAGACAACATCTCTATAAGTATAAATCTCAAAAATGGCACAAGGGCGCTTCCACTCTATGATCGGACTAAGCATTGTACGGAGCATAACCACCCGTGGAATCTTCAGTGTAATTGTCGTAACCGCAATCACCTTCCTGAAGATATGCCTCTTCTCCTTGCGCTTCTTCATACGAGCAGTCATGATACTCAGAACCTGTAGAGTAATCTAACAAAACATTGTACAAAAGGAATGAGTTTCAAAGAAACTCAGTAAGGCAGTTAAACCGTAATAACATAAATGGCAGGATTTCAAAACCAACATAAATGCAATATGGTATGAAACAAACAATGAATGTATGAATCTAACTCTATGTATGCTGGTCTCTATTGGCAGACATGCTTTAAGTCATAGCACCATACTTCTTTGGGAAGGTCTCATCACACAACGCCTTTTGGTAGTGGGTCCGGCATCCCTCAGGACATTCCATGGCTGGGGGTTAAGTCACCTCTCTCTCACATCACCGTTTGGTCTAAGTACTGGCGCATGTTAGGGTCAAGCCTAGACAAATGCAAGTCTCCTACTTAGTTACATCAAATCAGATCCAGATACGTCCATTCCTCGCCCCTGGCGATCCTTTCCGGTATCCTTCACACTAGAGTCCTCATAGTCCCTGACTACGGACTCATCAACCCTATTGGTTATCCACATATGGTAAATGGGAAGCTCTCACGTCCCCTCACGGGTTGGTTACCGGTCTTGAGCGCCCGTGAGCCCAAGTCTATCCATATGCAACCCTACCAATAAATGGCCCCCACAATGTGATTCATGTCCTCTCACGGGTTGGTTAACGGTCTTGAGTGCCCATGAATCCCCATTGCTACCACGGGTCGTTCGGTCTCAATACCCCTCCGATTAGGGTCTGACATAACGGGACATCCTAATCAAACACTACTAGACAGTCCTAAATATGTCATCCAACAGTTTAGGAAGGTGTCCAAAGGGCATCTCCGGAAACATCCCATAATATTCCAGTAGTAGTCCAAGGACAGAAGTGTCAAAAGGACACCTCTCCTTCCCAAACCATACTTAAGCATACACAAGCATCAATCCATAACATCACATATATGGTAACTTCATATATGGAAAGAAATCAATAATAACATTCAACTTGTATATAACTGGTAAGTAAATCATACATGAGTCAATTTAATATAAACAAGTAATGCTACTGATATCAAGATAGTACAACAGTAGTAGATTCAAATATAGAAACTAAGATATACAATTTATGTTGTTAAGGAAGTAACCACCCTTACCTTTTATAACTTGTAAAGGAATCTTAAGAATCCAAGTAAGACCTTGACAAACTTGAGAAGAAAGTCCTAGACAAGTGTATACAACATATTAGGAAAGATCCCTAAGAGAAAAGATATCAAAACATCCAAAACAGAGCAAATCTGGAGTTGCTGTACTCATTGGTCGATTGGATTGGTCTACTGTCTCAGTCGACCAACAGAGACAGTGGCCTACAAAATCAGAGTTTTAAGAATAAAGAACCGAATTTGGTGGTTCAAAAGGGTACTAAACAAGGGGTAAACTACATTGGTAGTATCCTAACATAAAGAGGACTTCAAAACACTAATTGAATCAAGTTTTAGAGTTACAAATTAGGAAATAAAAGTTACCATAATTAGATTAATCATGGTTCTTGAAGAATTAAAATACAAATCATAGACAAGAACAATAGGAGGATGAATCATTGATTTTGATAAAGATATCATAGAAGGCATACATAGATCTTCAAGAAATAGATCTAAGAACATGAATCTAAATAAGGAAACAAAACTTACCATAGATGTATCAGTCATGATACTTGAAGAAAGCATGGTATGATAGAGGAGAAACAACTAGAGATTGATAGATCATGGATCATGTAAGGAAAACACAGTGATTGTCTACTAGTATGATCAGTAAAATAGATCTAAGAAGATCAGAATTTAAATCAAAGACAAACGAAGACAAAATCATTATTTAGATCATGATTCCTTCAAAAGCTTGCAATGATCATGATTACGGACATTGCTTTAGCCATTAATCCTTAGGAAGATCATGAGAGATAAGTTCAGAGATGTTTGCAACAGAGAATGCAGCATCTCCTCTACTGTCTCAACCCAAAAAGGAAAGAAAACAAGGATGAAGAAGAAGAAGAGAGTGTAAACATACCTTTTTGTATAAGAACACAAGTTTTGACGAAGATCCGTCAAGATAAACACCAAGAGCGCAAGGGAGATGACTTGCAGAGGTCTTTGGTTCGTTCCAAAGAGTTTGGAGGCAGAAAATTCGAAGTAGACTCGAGATTGGACTTAAATAGAGCAAGCAAGACTTAATTACCAAAGACAGAACCCATTGGTCGATTGGATTGGTCGACTGGTCCAGTCGACCAATGAGTCGACCAATTAGTTTAGCAAGTTCAAAACAGGGAATTGAAGGCTCAAATCAAATCCAAACATAAAGGGGTTTTGCACACACACCAAGTGACTTACCTAATAGGTAGAAATGCCTTCAAACCATGATAGAGAACACTCCAAGTCCATCAACTAATCCGATCTTCATCAAGATTAAGTTTCCATAAATAGAACATTGACATCAACACTCATGGATTCAAAACCAGACACCAAGTCCTCCACTGGGATGGCCCAAAGCTGACTTCTTGCCTTACCTCGAGTTGTCGGTCCTACAAACAACAAGGTTTTTCCGGGTCAAGGTTAGGGTTGGGTTTCACACCCACTATGAGGAGACCCCCAATGAAGCATACCACTCTCCGGGTGTTGGCTACTACGAAGATTACTATGAAGATTCCGCGGGTGATTATGCTACATTCCAGGATTAGTTCTACCCTGGCGTGGGTGTCACATCCACTCAGCCAGTACCCTATCTGGCATACCCGAGTGTGTGATCCAAAGCCCCGAAGATCAAGTATTGAGGAAATCATCCTCCCACATAAGCAATAACATAATCATGAACAGATATAATCAAAGTATAATATTATATATAAGAGAACCAAATAAGGAAATAAATGACAGTATAATCAGACTGCGGAAAATGATACCAGATGTAAACATAAAAAAGGAGTAGAGTGAGGCGGAATCTCACTCCACAGTTACAGCAGAATGTAGCATGTTAGTCTAAAAAGAAATACAACTATTCTTAAAGGAAGGTAAAGAAATGGAAATCAACTAAACAAAGGAAGTGCTCATAGAACACATAAGGACTGAGCAGATGATTGTTGATCCATTGACAAAGGGCATGCCATCTAGAGCTTTTAAGGATCACATTGTCAGGTTGGGACTTCGGGAAAATTTATCTTCCTGAAAGGTAATTATTACACATTCTGATGTAATGACCAATGTGTAGTTGGTTTCTCATTTTCATTGTATACATTTCTATTGAGATAAAAAACATGTTGGACCAGGATTAAACATTTGAGGTTTATTCTTTTTTTTTTTTTTTTTTTGTAGAAGGTTGGGTTTATGCAAGAAGAGAAAGATTGTATTGTGATGCATGGAAGGTACCAGTTGATTCAAGGTGTCTACTGCTATGATGCACACAGTTCTATTTTTTTGTTTGAACATTAAGAATTAAGATATAATTTTGTTTGGCTAGTGGGAGAATGTTAGATTTCCTTTATTTGAATAAATAAAATTAAGATTTTAACTTTTCATAATTTTTATGTGGCCCAAACATTATTGGTAATTACAATTTAGTTCAAGATTACCTGGAGGTGTTTGATGGGAAAACCATTTTCATAGGGCTCATCTGAACTTGTGTATTGTAAAGAAAAACCCTACGATAGTTTTTCTGAGAACTTTGGTCCTTGATTTTATTAGCAAGAAAAATTTCCTGTCTCTTCATTATTTGGTCGCTAAGGAAAAACTGGAAGAACTAGATTTCTTCGACATTGAAGAGGACAACCTTCTTGGAGAGGAACTTGCAAACGATTTCCAAAAACAAATTTCTATGGCTGGAGGTAAGTATCTTATCTTGTCTTCCGCATGATTGAACAAGAACATTATATTTTAGTTATGGAGTTCAGTATTAAGTAGATTGTATACTCTGTATGTTTTCTAACAAGATCTAGCCATTAAACATGAGTCAGATTTGAGATCTTTACCATAACTGATGATTCTAAAGTCCTGCAAGTTGTAGGGCTGAAATTGGATTGGATGGGCCATCTGAGGTGAATGTGTTAGAGGTTGAGGAAGAAGTGATTTTGTTCTTGAAGAACTCCACTGAATTGAGTAATAGAAGAAGTAGAGAGGAGAGAGAAGGTATTTTGCCAATAGTAACCCACAAAGGTTATGGATTATATTGATCCAATGATTAAAGATAAAGAACCTATTTTTACCCAAGTAAAACCGACAAAACTCAAAGACCATGAACCCAATTTTAAATCCCTCTTTCCCTAATCACAATTTCTTGTCTTTCTTGTGAAAACTTGCAAATATGACACTCAAAAATGGAAAATGGAAAATCGAAAAGCTGAAACAAAATGGCCCAAAACTTCAGTCACCTGCATTGGCAATTGATAAAGAAGCGTGATTGTTGTAGCTAGAACATTCTTAGTGGAAGACAAAGGAAGAATCAAATGGGCCCACCAAACAGAGTGTTATTCTCTCTTCTTCACATCTCACTTGAAGCTTCAAATGAAGAAATAAGGAAAGCTTATCGTCAATGGACACAAATCTATCATCCGGATAAATATCAATATCCTCAGGTTATGTGTACTTCCTTTCTATGTTCATAATCTGTTAATCTAATTCCTCTGGTCTGATATGCGGTTTCTAACTTAGGTAGTGTTTGGCATGATTTTTCACTTTTATTTTTATCTATTTTTCAACAATCAGCCTTAAAACTCATTTGGATAAAAATATGAAAATCATTGGTAACTAATCTGAAAAAGAGTTTTTTTCAATAAAACATACGTTTAGCATTACCTTTCTGCAAAATATTTTTTTTTCTAAATTTTAAAATG